>NC_045732.1:6812055-6960094 GCF_009834535.1 Camelus ferus
GTGAAAGATGGAAAACGATATTCCATAAAAAAGGAAAAGCCAAAAACGTAGGTGTAGGAGTACTGATTTCAGACAAAATAGACTTTAAAACAAAGGCCATAAAGAAAGATAAAGAAGGACATTTCATAATGATTAAAGTAGTCATACAAGATGAGGATATTACAATCATTAATATATATGCACCCAATATAGGAGCACCTAAGTACATACAAGAATTACTAACAGAGATAAAGGGGGATATTGCTCGGTATACAATCATAGTTGGAGATTGTAACACTGCAGTAACATCACTAGACAGATCTTTGAAACAGAAAACAAATAAGGCAACAGAGAAATTAAATGATACAATAGAAAAATTAGATTTGGTGGATATTTTCAGAGCATTACACCACCAAAAATAGGATACACATTCTTTTCAAGTGCACATGGAACATTTTCCAGGATTGATAATATACTTGGGCACAAAAGAAACCTCAACAATTTTAAGAAGATAGAAATTATCTCAAGCATCTTTACTGACCAGAATGCCTTGAAAGTAGAAATCAACAACAGAGAAACAAAGGAGGAAAAAAGGAAAGCATGGAGATTAAACAACATGCTATTATAAAACCAATGGGTCAAAGAGGAAATCAAAGTTGAAATTTAAAATTACCTAGAGACAAAAGAAAATGAAAGCACAACCACAAAACATTTATGAGACACAGAAAAGGTAGTGCTAAGAGGGAAGTTTATAGCGATATAGGCCTTCCCTAAAAAAGAAGAAAAACCTCAAAGAAACAATTTAATTCACCAGCTGAAATAACTAGGAAAAGAAGAACAAAAAGCACCAAAAGGCAGCATAAGGAAGGAAATACTAAAGATTAGGGAGGAAATAACTAAAATACAGTTTGAAAAAAACATAGAAAAAAATCAATAAAACCAAAAGCTGTTTTTTTGAAAAAGTAAATAAAATCGACAAACTGTGGCCAAACCCACAAAGAAGAAAAAAGGGAATGCACAAATTAGCAAAATAAGAAAGGAAAATGGAGAAATTACAACAAACAAAATAGAAATACAGAATATCATATGAGAATATTATGAAAAACTATATGGAACCAAATTGGAAAACCTACAGGAGATGAACAAGTTTCTGGAAACGTACAGTCCACCAACACTGAATTAAGAAGAAACTGACCACTTGAACAAACTGATCACTAGAAATAAAATAGAAATAACAATAATAAAACCTCCCTACAAATAAAAGTCCAGGACTGGACGGCTTCACCAGGGAATTCTACCAAACATAATAAGAAGAACTCATACCAGTCCTTCTCAAACTCTTCCAGAAGATTGAAAAGGAAATATGCCCAAACTCATTCTATGAAGCCATCATCACTCTGATACCAAAACCAGGCAAAGACACTACCAAAACAGATAATTATAAGCAAATATCACTGATGAACATAGACGCCAAAATCCTCACCAAAACATTAACAAATAGAATCCAACAGCACACAAAAAAGATTATGCTTCGTGACCAAGTGGCGTTCATCTCAGGGGCACAAGGGTGGTTCAACATACACAAATCAATCAATGTAATACATCACATCAAAAAGAGAAAGGACAAAAACCACATGATCATCTCAATACATGCAGAAAAGGCATTTGATAAAATTCAACACCCATTTATGGTAGAAATTCTCCCCAAAGTGGTTGTACAGGGAATATATCTCAATGTAATAAAAGCTATATATGACAATCATGCAGTCAGCATAGTACTCAATGGTGAAAAACTCAAAAGCTTCCCACTAAAATCTGAGACAAGACAAGGATGCCCATTATCACCACTCCTATTCAACATAGTCCCTGGAAATCCTATCCACAGTAATAAGGCAAGGGAGAGAAATAAAATGGATCCAAATTGGAAAAAAAGAGGTAAAAGAGTCACTATATGCCAACGACATGTTTCTATATATAGAAAACCCTAAAAGTTCCACACAAAAACTACTAGAGCTGATCGAAGAATTCAGACAAGTAGCAGGTTACCAGATCAACTTTCAAAAATCAGTTGCATTTCTTTACACTAAGAATGAATCAGCAGAAAAAGAAAGCAAAGAAACAATCCCCTTTAAAATAGCACCAAAAGTAATAAAATAAATAGGAATAAATCTAACCAAGAAGGTGAAAGAATTATACACAAAATCTATAAACCATTGATGAAGAAAATTAAAGAAGACTTTAAAAAATGGAAAGATATCTCATGCTCTTGGATTGGAAGAATCATTATTGTTAAAATGGTCACACTGCCCAAAGCAGTCTACAGATTTAATGCAATCCCTATCAAATGACCCAGGACATATTTCACAGAACTAGAACAAATCATAATAAAACTTATATGGAACCATCAAAGACCTAGAATTGCCAATGCATTACTGAAGAGAAAGAAATAGGCTGGAGGAATAACTCTCCCAGACTTCAGACAATACTATAGAGCTACGGTCATCAAGACAGCATGGTATTGGTACAAAAACAGACTTACAGACCAATGGAACAGAATAGAGAGCTCAGAAATGAACCCACAAACTTTTGGTCAACTCATCTTCGACAAAGGAGGCAAGAATCTACAATGGAATAAAGACAGTCTCTTCAGCAAATGGTGTTGGGAAAACTGGACAGCAGCATGTAGAACAATGAAGCTAGAACACTCCCTTACACCATATACAAAAATCAACTCAAAATGGATTAAAGACTTAAACATAAGGCAAGATACAATAAACCTCCTAGAGGAAAATATAGGCAAAACATTATCTGACATACATCTCATTCTCCTAGAAGAAATAAAAGCAAGAATAAACAAATGGGACCTAATGAAACTTACAAGCTTCTGCACAGTAAAGGAAACTATAAGTAAAACAGAAAGACAACCTACGGAATGAGAAAAAAAATTTGCAAATGAAACCAACAAAGGCTTGATCTCCAGAATATATAAGCAGCTCATACGATTCAATAAGAAGAAAATAAACAACACAGTCCAAAATTGGGCAGACCTAAACAAGCAATTATCCAAGGAAGACATACAAATGATCAATAGACACATGAAAAAATGCTCAATATCTCTAATTCTCAGAGAAATACAAGTCAAAACTAAAATGAGGTACTACCTCACATCAGTTAGAATGGCCATTATTCAAAAGTCCACAAATGACAAATCCTGGAGAGGCTGTGAAGTAAAAGGAACCCTCCTACACTGCTGACTGGAATGCAGGTTGGTGCAGCCACTGTGGAAAACAGTATGGAGATTCCTCAAAAGACTAGGAATAGACTCACCATATGACCCAGGAATCCCACTCCTGGGCTTGTATCCAGAAGGAACCCTACTTCAGGATGACACATGCACCCCAATGTTCATAGCAGCACTATTTACAATAGCCAAAACATGGAAACAGCCTAAAAGTCCATCAACAGGTGACTGGATAAAGAAGATGTGGCATATTTATATGATGGAATACTATTCAGCCATAAAAACCGACATCATAACGCCATTTGCAGCAACATGGATGCTCCTGGAGAATGTCATTCTAAGTGAAGTACGCCAGAAAGAGAAAGAAAAATACCATATGAGATCGCTCATATGTGGAATCTAAAAAACAAAACAAAACAAAACACAAACAAAGCATAAGTACAAAACAGAAATAGACTCATAGACATAGAATACAGCCTTGTGGTTGCCAAGGGGGCGGAGGGTGGGAAGGGATAGATGGGATTTCAAAAATAGATAAACAAGATTATACTGTATAGTACAGGGAAATATATACAAGATCTTATGGTAGTTCACAGAGAAAAAAATGTGACAATGAATATATATATGTCATGTATAACTGAAAAATTTTGCTCTAAACTGGAATTTGATACAACAATTTAAATTGATTATAAATCAATAAAAAAGTTTAAAAAAGTGAAAATCAATGAATTATAAGTTATGTCATTTGGAATTGTCCAGTGAAAAGAGAAAAACAAAATAAAAAAGGAAAAAGAGTGAAAAAAGCTTACAGTAGTCATAAAACATGTTCCAAAAAAAAAAAAGATTTAAGTATTATAGAATCCCAGAAGGAGAAGAGAAGTAGAGAAACAGAAAATATATTTAAAGCAATAGCAGCTAAAACCTTGCCACCCTTAGGCAGAGAAGTAGACTTTCATATTCATGAGGCCCAAAAGACTCCAAATAGTTTGAACCAGAAAAATAGTATACTAAGAAACATAATTAAATTTTCCAAAGTAAAAGACAAACAGAGAATTTTGAAAGCATTAAGAGAGAAGTGACTCAACATATATAAGGAACCTCCCATAAAACTACAGGGAGATTTCTCAACAGAAAAATTCATGCAAGGAGAATGGGGAATTATATATTAAAATCATGAAAGAAAAAATATGTCAATGAAGATTACTATACTTAGCAAAACTATCCTTCAGATATGAAGGAATTATAAAAATCTCCCCCCACAAAAACAAAAGATAAGGGAGTTTACCACCACTAGACCTAAGTTTTCAAGAAAAACTAAAATAAATTCTTTAAATGGAATCAAAAAAAATCTTGAGAGAAATGGAAATGGAAACAAAACAGCACAACTTATGGGATACAGCAAAAGTAGTTCTAAGAGGAAGTCTTTTTTTTTCCTATTTACTCTTTTGCTATTGATATATAATTTACATATTACTTTACATTAGTTCCAGTTCTTCAAGGAGAAATAAAAGGGTGTTAATTAATATCATAAAAACATAAATATATGTGTAAACTCACTGATGATGGTAAATATACAGTCAGTCAAATTGCCTAATACTTGAATGGCAGTGCATAATTCACTTACAACATTATATTTAAAGTTAAAAATCAAATGTATTCAAAATAACTATAATGACAATAATTTGATAGTGGATATACAATATAGAAAATATGTAAATACTTATATTAATAATATAAAATGTGAAGGAGGAGAAGTTATAATATAAAGTTTGTGTGCAACTGAAGTGGTAAGCTTGATGTAGGATGTTAAGATATTTTATGTAAGCCTTTGGTGACCACAAAGGAAAAATCTGTAGAAATATACAAAAGATTATGATAAAGGAATCAAAGCATACCATCAGTAATTATCATCAAATAACAAAAGAAGACAGCAAGACAGAAAAAAAGGAAGAAAGAATCTACAAAGATTCAGAAAGCAATAAAAAATGGCAACAATAAGTCCTTATCTATTTTAGTTAGTTTAATTTAAATGGATTAAAATATCCAATTAAAATCATAGGATTGCTGAATGAATTTTGAAAATCCCAATATCCAACAATATACTGCTTACAGAAGGCATTAGTTTTTTTGTTTGTTTGTTTTTTATTGAAAGTACTGGGGACTAAACCCAGGACCTTGTGCATGTGAAGTACACACTCTACCACTGAGCTATTATACTCCCTCTGAGACATTCTAGTTAAAGACACATATAGATTGAGAGTGAAGGGATGAAAAAAGATATTCTAGGCAAAAAGCAACCAACCAAACAAAAAAACAAACAAGAGTAGCTATATGTATATCATATAAAATAGAATTTAAGATAAAGTATTCAAAAGAGAAGTATAAGGTCATTATGTAACTATAAAGAGGTCAAACATTAAGAAGAAAAACTATTGGAAGTATCTATGCATCCAACATCACAGCACATAAATATATAAAGCAAATATTAAAGAACTAAAAAGAGAAAGAAAAAACAATACAATACCTTAAGACCTCACTCTCAAGAATGGATAATCCAGACAGGGAATCAATAAGAAAACAATGGATTTGAATAACATTACAGAGCAAATGAACCTAATAGACATATACAGAGTTTTCCACCCTAAAACACCAAAAAAGCACAATTAGAAATTTTTCTATGATAGATCATACATTAGGTGACAAAATAAAACTGAACAAACTTAACAAGAGTGAAACCATCTGAGAATCTTCTTATCACAATGGTATGAAACTAGAAATCAGTAACAGGAAGAAAGCAGGAAATTTCACAAATATGAGGAAATTAAACACACTGTGACTAACCAATGAGTCAAAGAAGTCAAAATGGAAATCAAAAAAATATCTTGAGAGAAATGAAAATGGTAACAAAACATACCTCAATTTATGGGATACAGCAAAAGTAGTTCTAAGAGGAAGTTTTTTTTTCTATTTACTCTTTTCTTGTGATGACAACTTTCAAAATACACAATCTTAGCAATTTTCTTATATAAAATTAAGTACTATCAATTATAGTCACTATGCAACAAATCACATCACTGTGACTTATTTATAAGTGAAAGTTTGCACCTTTTGACCACCTTCATCCATGTCTCACACTCCCAAACTTTGGCAGCCACCAATCTATTCTCTGTATCTGTGAGTCTTTTTTTTTTCCCTTAGATTCACATGTAAGTGAGATAATATGATATTTTTCTTTCTCTGACTTATTTCACTTAGCATTAGTGTAATACTCTCAAGGTCCATCCATATTGTTGTAAATGCCAAGATTTCCCTCCTTTTAACAGCTGGATAATATATATGTTTATATCACATATTTATTATCGATTAATTCATCAGCGGACACAAGTTGCTTCCACAATGTTGTCATTGTAAATAGTGCTGCAGTGAACATGGGGCTGCATATAGCTTTTCAAGTTAGTGTTTTCTTTTCCTTCAAATAAATATGCAGAAGTGGAATCACTAGATCATATGGTAGTTCTATTTATGTTTTGAGGAATCTCCATATATTTTCCATAGTGGCTGCACTAATTAAATTTCCACCAAAAGGGCATAAAACCTCATATTTCTCCATAACCTCATCAACACTTATTACTTCTTCTGTTTTTTTATTTAAGTATAATTATAGATACTTTACAATGTGTCACTTTCTGTTGTACTGCATAGTGATTCATTTCTATATACATGTACATATGTACTATATACATTCCTTTCATATTCTTTTTCATTATAGGTCATTATAAGTTATTGAATATATTTCCCTGTGCTATAAAGTAGGGCACTGTTGTTTATCTATTTATATATAGTAGTTAATATCTGCAAAACCTTAACTCCCACTTTAGTCCTCTCCTCCCCTCCCTTTCCTTCATTCACCCTAGTAACCATAAGTTTGTTTTCAATGTCTCTGAGTCTACCTTTGTTTTGTGCATAAGTTCATTCATGTCCTTTTTTTTTAATTTCACATATAAGTGATATCATATACTATTTTTCTTTCTTTCTCTTTCTCTCTCTCTCTTTCTCTCTCTCTTTCTCTTTCTTGCTTTCTTGCTTTCTTGCTTTCTTGCTTTCTTTCTTTCAATGATCAAAGACTTAAACATAAGACAAGATACAATAAACCTCCTAGAAGAAAATATAGGCAAAACATTATCTGACATACATCTCAAAAATTTTCTCTTAGAACAGTCTACTCAAGCAATAGAAATAAAATCAAGAATAAACAAATGGGACCTAATGAAACTTACAAGCCTCTGCACAGCAAAGGAAACCATAAGTAAAACAAAAAGACAACCTATGGAATGGGAAAAAAAATTTGCAAATGAAATCGACAAAGGCTTGATCTCCAGAATATATAAGCAGCTCATACAACTTAATAAGAAAAAAACAAACAACCCAATCCAAAAATGGGCAGAAAACCTAAACAAGCAATTCTCCAAGGAAGACATACAAATGATCAATAGACACATGAAAAAATGCTTAATATTATTATCAGAGAAATGTAAATCAAAACTATGATAAGGTATCACCTCACACCAGTCAGAATGGCCATCATTCAAAAATCCACAAATGACAAATTCTGGAGAGGCTGTTGAGAAAGGGGAATCCTCCTACACTGCAGGTGGGAATGTAATTTTGTGCAGCCACTGTGGAAAACAGTATGGAGATTCCTCAAAAGAGTAGGAATAGACTCACCATAGGACCCAGGATTCCCTCTCCTGGGCATATCTCTAGAAGGAACCCTACTCTTTCTTTTCCTTTTTCTTTTTCTTTCTCTCTCTCTTTCTCTTTCTCTCTCTCTTTCCTTCTTTCTTTCTTTCCTTTCTTTCTTTCTTTCTTCCTTCCTTCCTTCCTTCCTTCCTTCCTTCCTTCCTTCCTTCCTTCCTTCCTTCCTTCCTTTCTTTCTTTCTTTCTTTCTTTCTTTCTTTCTTTCTTTCTTTCTTTCTTTCTTTTTCTTCCTTCCTTCCTTCCTTCCTTCCTTCCTTCCTTCTCTTTCTGATTTACTTAACTTAGTATGACAACCTCCAAGTCCATCCCCATTGCTGCAAATGGCAGTATTTTATTCTTTTTATGGCTGAGTAGTAGTCCATTATATATATATATACACACATATACAGCTCTTAATCACCAGCTCTTAATCCGATATTTCTGTTTCTTTAAATCATCTTTAATTTCCTTAATCAATGTTTTATTGTTCTCTGTGTATAAGGTTTTTCGCCTACTTGGTCAGCTTTATTCCTAAGTATTTTATTTTCTGATGTGATTCTAATTTTTTTTTTTTACTTTCCTGTTCTGATACTTCATTGTTAGCATAGAGAAATGCAACAGATTTCTATATGTCAATATTATAACCTCTATCTTGCTGAATTTGTTGATCTGCTCTAGTAGTTTTTTGTGTGGAGTCTGTTTCAAGGGAAGTTTTTTTAATGTTATTACTGATTATATCTCACTTCTAGTGGTTGGTCTATTCAAATTAGCTACCTCTTTTTGATTCAGTTTTGGTGGACTATATGTTTCTAGAAACTTGTCCATTTCTTCGAGGTTTCTTCTAGTTTCCAATTTTGTTGTCATGTTATTGTTCATAGTGTTTTGTTTTTTAGTATTTTTGTGGTGTTGATTGTAATTTCTCCACTTTCATTTCTTATTTTGTTAATTTGTGTTCTCTCATTTTTCCTCTTGGTACACCTGGCCAGAGATTTGTCAATTTTGTTTGCTCTTTCAAAAAAACAGTTCTAGTTTTGATTGATTTTTGTATTGTTTTTTAATCTCTATTTTATTTATTCCCTCCCTGAGCTTTATTATTTATTTTCTTCTGCTGACTTTAGTTTTTGTTTGTTCTTTTCATAATTCATTTAGATGGTAGGTTAGGTTGTTTAATTGAGATTGCTCTTGTTTTATGAGGAGGTCCTATATCACTATGAACTTACCTCTTAGGACTGTTTTGCTCCATCCCATAGATTTTGTGTGGTTGTGTTTTCATTGCCATTTGTATCAAAGTATTTTTTAATTCCTTCTTTGATTTCATCATTGACCCATTGGCTTTTTAGGAGCATGTTGTTTAGTCTCCAAGCAGTCTTTTTTTCCCTCATTTCTCTTTCTGTGGTTGATTTTTAGGTTCATGTCATTGTGGTCAGAAAAGATACTTGAAATAATTTCTATCCTCTTAAATTTGTTGAGGCTTCCTTTGTGCCTGATTATGTGGTCTAGCCTAGAGGATGTTCCATATGCACTTGAAAACAATGTATATTCTGTTTTGGGGGAGATAATGTCATAAAATCATCAACTAATTGTAAGTATTCTATTGTGTCATTTAGTTGCCACTGCCTTATTGATTTTCTGTCTGAAAGATTTGTCCAATGATGTTAGTGAGGTGTTAAAGTCTCCTACTACTATTGTATTCTCCAAAATTTCTCCCTTTATGTCTGTTAATATTTGTTTTATATATTTAGATGCTCCTATATTGGGTGCATATATGTTAATGGGTGTAATATCTTCATCTTGTATTGTTCCTTTGATCATTATAGTGTCTTTATCTTTCTTATGACCTTTGTTTTAAAGTCTATTTTGTCTGATATGAGTATTGCTACTCTCACTTTCTTATCATTTCCATTTGTATGAAATATCTGTTTCCATCCTCTCACTTTCAATCTGTGTGAACTTTGCCCTAAGGTGGGTCTCTTGTAGGCAGCATATTGTAGGCTCCTCTTTTATTATCCATTCTGCCACTCTATGTCTTTTGATTGGAACATTCATTCCATTGTTATTTACAGCAATCATTGATATATGTGTTTATTGTCAGTTTAAACACTGTTTTCCAGTTGTTTTGCACTTCTTTTTTGTTCCTCTCTTTTCCTTTTTTTTTTTCTTTTGTGGTTTGAAAATTTTCTTTTGTATTAGCTTGATTTATTTTCTTTTTAGTTATTGTAACTTTATGGTATGTTTTTGATTTGTGGTTACCCTTTTTTCAAGTATGTTAACCCATTACTATATCTATTTACTTAGACTAGTAATCATATAGGCTCAAACATAGCCTAAAAATAAAGAAAAAATTACATTTTATTGCTCCCTTCTCCCATTTTATGATTTTGATATCCTCTTTTACATCCTCTTGTTATTCTTTTGCTCTTCATTGTAGTTACTGCATTTTCAATTGTGATTTTTTCTTTGCTATAGGTTTCTGTTTCTGTTCTATTCAAAGAAGACCTTTCTTTTAGAGTAGGTTAATATTGCTGTATTCTATTAGTTTTTGCTTGTCTTAGAAAATTTTTTATCTCTGCTTCTATTCTAAATGATAGTATTTCTGGGTAGAGTACCCTGGATTACAGGTTTTACTCTTTCAGGACTTTGAATATATCTTGCCAGTTCCTTCTGGCCAGCAACATTTCTCTAGAGAAATCAACTGATATTCTTATGGAGTTTTCCTTGTAACTCTTTGTATTTCTCTTGCTGCCTTTAGAATCCCCTCTTTAACTTTTGTCATTTTAATTATAATATGTCTTGGTATAAGTCTTTTGGAGTTCATCATTTTTAGGACCCTGTATTCTTCCTGTATCTGGATATGTTTTGTTCTTTAGATTTGGGGAGTTTTCAGTCATAATGTACTCAAATACATTATTGATCCGTTTTCTCCTTCTGTAGAGAAATCAGCTGATAACCTTATGGGGGTTTCCTTATAACTAAAGTTGTTTTTCTCTTGCTGCCTTTAAAATCTTTCCTTTATTTTTAACTTTGATCATCTTAATTTAGTATTTCTTGATGTAAGTTTGTTTGGGTTCATCTTATTTGGGACTCTCTGTGCTTCCTGCAATTGGATATCTGTTTCCTTTTTTAGGTTTGAGAAATTTTCAGTCATAATTTCTTCAAAAAAAAGTTTTTTTGATTCCACTTTCTCTTTCTTCTCTTTCTGGGACCTCTATTGTGCATAGATTGTTGTGCTTTATGTTATCCCATTGTTCCCTTATATTACTTTTTTAAAATTTGTTTTCCTGTCTGCTGTTCTCATTGGGTAATTTCCATTATTCTAGCTTCTAGATCACTTATTTGTTCTTCTGCATCATTTAGTCTGCTACTGATTGCCTTTAGTCCAGCTTTTATCTTCACCTTTGAGTTTTCTGATTTTAATTGGCTTCTCTTTATAGTTTCTATTTCCTTTGTTTAGTATTCTGCATTTCTATTAATAGTCTCTCTTATTTCCCTCAGTGCTTTTATCATCCCCTTTTTGAACTCAGGTTCTGGTAGATTGTAGAGGTCTATTTCATTGTTTGGCCTTTCAGAAGATTTCTCTCTCTCTCTCTTTTAATTGGAAGTCGTTCTTCAGCTTCTTCATCTTATATTTCTCTGACTATAAATTTAGGAGTAGCAGTTATCTACTGTTGTCTTGAAAGGCTGCTCTTATGTGGGAGTACTCTGTGTAGACTGTGTACACATAATATTTTTGTTGTGAAGGCTGTTTTTAGTATGGATGACTGCTACATTCTTCCCCCATGTGTGTTGGCTGTTATCCCCTTGATTGGGGGTATAATTTATGCTGTGGTTACCAAATCCTGCACTGGATGTTGAGTGGGGCCTCCTCATTGCTCTGTGGTTATCAGCACTGTCACAGGTTGGGTCTGCTCCTCTGTTGTTGGAATAGAGGCCCTCAGATGCATTTCTGAGCTGTGATGAGTGGTAGGTGGGACTGGAGTGCTACCACTGGGTGAGGAGCCACTGAGTATACCTTTGCCGGAGATGTCCATTGGGAAGTGCCCTCTGTGGTGTTGCCTATCATTGTGCAGACTTACAAAGTACACTTTGCTGATGCTGTCTTTTTCCCTGCCTCAGCAGTGGGAATTCCAGCAATTTGCCCTGGTATATCCCAGGTACTGCACCCACAAAGCCACTAGTGCAGATCAGCAGATATCAGGCACCAGGATCCACTATAATGCATGTGAAGTCACACACCTGGATCCACTGTCTCACATCTGCATAAGCATGCTTGTTGGTAATATCAGACCCACGCCAAGAATGTGCCATTACTCTGTTCAGATGGCCCAGAGGTGCTGAGCCCTCAAAAGAATCAGTAGAGCAAATCAGCCACAGCCACCTGGGGCTTGACTTAAATCTCAGTTCCACCTGCAATGTCACACAACCCAAGGGAATGGGTTCAGGTTTCAGCCCTGCCTTTGCCCAGGAACTGCCCACCAGTGATTTTGCCCCTCCAAACCAAGTTGAGAAGACAGCTATGTCTGGATATTGTACCTCCCTTCATGAGAGCACATTAAAAATAGTACTGAGCAATACCCTCTGGCCTAGTGGAGAAGGCTGCTATGGCAGGCTGCATTGCACTCCTCCTGTGTATGCCAGCAGTGATTTCCATGGTGTACCCAGGTTATTTTGTACACACTCCCAGCCTCATCCTGCACCATATTCCAGCCCCCTGAGGCTGCCTCTGCATGGTCAACCCCAGTCCTCTCCCCTGCTTCATCCTCTGAAGCCCAAGCTCCAACACCCAATCCCAGCTGGCATCTTCTGACTTGTGTCTCAGGCCAGGGATTTCATGACTCTCTGCTGACCTCTCTCCATTCTGTCTGCTACAAAGTGGCTTCTGTGGGCACCTCAGAGCCTCTGAATCTCCCCTTCTGTCCCTGATGACTTACCCAATGGAAAAGGGTCTTCCCAGATTAATGGTGCTTTTCCTCTTTGCTGCACCCTCCCTGAGGGGCAGGTTCTGCCCCAATTTCCTTTTTTTTTATCCTACCCAGTTTTGTGATGATTTTCTTGTAGTTACACTTATACAAGATCTTCTTCCAAGATTCATTAGGTATTCCATGAGAATTTTTCCAAATATGCTCAATTTTTAATCAGATTGTTTGTTTTCTATTGAGTTGTATAAATTCTTTTATATTTTGAATAATAATCTCTTATCAGATATATGATTTGCAAATATTTTCTCCCATTTAGTGGGTTGTCTTTTCATTTTATTGTTGCTTTCCTAAATGAAGTATTAATGCTCCCTACTATTATCATTTTGTTGTCTATTTTTCCTTTTAGGCATGCTAATATTTGCTTTATATATTTAAGTGATTCTATGTTGAGTGAATAAGTATTTGAAAATGATATATCTTCCTGTTGAATGGACCCTTTAATCATCAGGTAGTGACCTTCTTTATTTCTTCTTACAGTCTTTGCCAGAAGTCTGTTGTGATTGATATAAGTATAGCTATGCCAGCTTTCTTTTGATTTTAATTCACATAGAATATCTTTTACTAATTCTTCACTTTCTGTATGTGTATGTCCTCATATGTAAAATGAGTGTCTTGTAGGCATTATATAGATGGGTCTAATTTTGGGGGGCATTCAGCTACTCTGTGTTTTGATTGGAGAATTTAGTCCATTTCTATTTAAAGTAATTAATGATAGATATGTACTTATTGTCATTTGTTAATTGTTTTCTGGCTGGTTTGTCGAGACTCTGTTCATTTCTTGTTCTCTTCCTTTGTGATTTGATGATTTTCTGCAGCGGCATGTTTAGATTCCTTTCTCTTGGCAGTAGATGCTATAGGTTTTTGCCTTCTGTTTACCATGAGGTTTACATAAAACAACTTATATTTATATAACAGTCTATTTAAAATTGATGACAATTTAAGTTTAAATTCATTTTAAATCTCTACAGTTGTATGTGCTTGATATTACAATTACATCTTTTTATCTCAATTCCTTAAAAATTATTGTACTTATATTTATTTTTATAACTTTTTTATTTTAATCATTATACTATCTTTATAATTAAACCATAGTCTTTTTAAAATTATTCTAAATTTTACTGTGTATTTATGTTTACCAGTGAGATTTATACTTTCATGTTTTCCTGTTACCAATTATTACCCTTCCTTTTCAGCTTAAAAAAAATCCCTTAAAATTTCTTTTAAGGCCAATTCATAAGTGGTGCTAAACCTATTTATCTTTTGCCTGTCTGTAAAACTTTTCATTTCTCCTTCATTTTTGAATGTCTACTTTGTCCAATAGAGTATTCTTGGTTGGTAGGATTTTTTTCTTTCACCACTTTTAAAAAATCATGACACTCCTTTCTGGACTTTAAAGTTTCTGCTGAAAAATCTACTAATAGTCTTATGGGGGTTCCCTTGTACGTAATAAGTTGTTTTCTTTTGCTAATTTTAAGAGTGTCTCCTTGACTTTAACTTTTGACACTTTAATTATAATGTGTCTTTGTATGGGTTTCTGGGTACATCTAATTTGGAACTCTCTGGCCTTCATGGACATGTATGTCTGTTTCTTTCCCCATGTTAGGGAAGTTTTAAGCCATTCTTTCTTTCTTTTTCATTGAAGTATAGTCAATCTACAAATTTGTGTTAGTTTCTGATGTTTCAGCATAGTGATTCAAATATCTATCAATCAATCAATCAATCAATAGATCTGTATATTTCTATTCATATTCTTTTTCATTATAGGATTTAAAACAGCATTGAAATAGTTCCCTGTGCTATAAAGTAAGACCTTGTTGATTATTTTTTCTTACATATAATATTTGTAATATTTGCAAATCCTCAATTCCCAATTTTTCCCTGCCCACTCCCTTTCCTTTCTGGTAACCATAAATTTGTTTCCTATATCTGTGAGTCTGCTTCTGTTTTGTAAATATGCTTATTTATGTCATTTTTTTAGTTTCCATACTTAAGTGATAACATATTTTATTTTTCTTTCTCTTTCTAGCTTACTTTACTTTGTATGACACTCTCCAGGTCCATCCGTGTTGATGCAAATGGCATTATTTTGTTCTTTTTATTCCTGAATAGTATTCCATTGTATATATACATACCACAAACTTATTTTCCCATTCATCTGATGATGGGCATTTAGGTTGCTTCCATGTTTTGGATATTGTAAATAACACTGCTATAAACATTAGGGTGCATGTATACTTTCAAATTACTTTCCTCTGGATATATGCCCAGGAGTGGGTTTGTTGGATCATATGGTAAGTCTATTGTTAGCTTTTCAAGGAATCTCCATACTGTTTTACATAATAGCTGCACCAAGCTACATTCCTACCAATAGTGTAGGAGGATCCCCTTTTCTCCATATTCTCTCCATCATTTAATATTTGTGGACTTTTTAATGATGGCCATTCTGACTATTTTGAGGTGATACCTTATTGTAGTTTTGATGTGCATTTCTCTAATTCTTAGTGATACTGAGCATTTTTTCATGTGCCAATTGGCCATTTGTATGTCTTCATTGGGAAAAAAAAAGTTTGTTTAGATCATCTGTGCATTTTTTCATTGAGTTTTGTGGGAGGTTGTTGTTGTTATTGAGTTGTACGGGCTGTTTATATACTCTGGAAATTAAGCACTTGTCAGTTGTATCATTTGTGAATATTTTCTCCCATTCTGTAGATTACCTTTTCTTTCTCTCTCTTTCTTTTGTATGGTTTCCTTTACTGTCCAGTAGATTATAAGTTTAATTAGGTCCCATTTGTTTCTTTTTGTTTTTATTTCTATTGCTTTGGTAGACTGACTTAGGAGAACATTGTTACAATTTGTATCAGAAATGTTTTGTCTATGTTCTCTTCCAGGAGCTTTATGGTATCTTGTCTTATGTTTAAGTCTTTAAGCTATTTTGAGGGTTTTTTTGTGTGTATATGTGAGGGAGTATTCAAACTTCATTGATTTACATACCAGCTTTTCCAAAACCACTTACTGAGGAGACTGTCCTTTCTCTATTGAATATATTTGCCTTTTTTGTTGAAAATTAATTGGCCATAGGTGTGTGGTTTTATTTCTAGGCTCTCTATTCTATTCCATTGATCCTGTGTCTTTTGTTTTACCAGTACCATGCTGTTTTGATTACTGTATCATTGTAGTATTAGCTGAAGTCTGGGATGGTTAATCTTCCACCTTTGTTCTTTCTCTTCTCTTTTTCAAAGGAGTTTTCTGCCTCTTTCTCTATCTCTCCTCTTTCTGGGACCCCTATAATGGGAATGCTGCTCCATTTGACGTTGTCCTACAAGTCCCTTAAGCTCTATTCATTTTTTTAATTGCTAGTCTGAGTGGGTGAGTCTTGCTTCCCAGTTAACTGATCCTTTCTTCTTTTTCATCTAGTCTGTTATTAAACCCATCTATGGTATTTTTCAGTTCAATTATTGTATTATTCAGCTCTCTGATTTTTTATTTGGTATTTTATTAAATTTTCTATCTGTTGGAATTCTCACTTTGTTCATTGATTCTTCTCCTTCTTGAGCTCAGTAACACTGTTAAGACCACTATTTTAAACTCTTAATTAGGTAAATCATTTATCTTTGGTTCACCATTTTTTTCTGACATTTAAAATTTTGTCTTTAGTTTCGAATGTATTCCTCTGCTTCCTCATTTTCTGTCACTTTATGTGTTGGTTTCTATGCATTGGATAAAAGGCCACTGCTTCTAGTCTTCAAGGAGTTGCCTCATATTGGCAATAAATCTTATTTTTCAGCCCTGCCTTAGTTCTTGGTTGTCTCTTAAACTGTAGTGATTATATAAGCAGACTACTTTATTTTTAGTGGCTTCCAGTAGTTTAGGCTGTGCCAGGACCTGTCAGTGTTTCAATGGGGAGGATCTGAGTCAGCACTTAGATTCAGACAGATTATAATCCAGACCCTCAAGCAGCTGCTTTTAAAATATAAAAATATACCCTGTACTGTGAGACAATGAGCATAAGCCCTATAAGCCATCAGATTCAGGAGATACAAAGTTGTCTCCTGGGAAGCATCTGCAAAAAATTGGTGTTCCAGTTAAATTTAGAAGTTCTTTTCTGGAAAATACATTGACATGGAACAAGGCAGAAGGATAGACCTAGATGACATTCACTGGCCTCTGGCCCCAGGAAACACCTCAGTAGGCCCCTATATGTATGCCAAACCAGTGGCCTGCCCCTCAAGCAGAAACTCCAGGACCAGGAAATAGGACTCTTTCACAAAGGAACAAGTGTTGTGTTTCAGTCTGCTCTCTGTGCTGTGCCCTGGGGATGATAGCCAGTTAGGAACTGCCTCTCCATTTGTTACAGTCCCATGGGATCCATATAAATTTCTGCTGACCATCAGAGTAAGCAATCAAGGAGCTTCCCTTGGGTGGCACACACAAAAATCAGAGCACCAAATGTAAAAACAAGGGCACAAGAAGTGTGCAGCAACTCAAGTCCAGGAGATGCTGGAAGAGGAAATTTATAGCAATAATTTCATACATCAAAAAAGAGAAAGAATAAAAAGAGAAAGATTTCAAATATCCAATCTATCTTTACACTTCAAGAACTAGAAAAATGTGAAACTTAGGTCAGAATTAGCAGAAGTAAGACAATAATAAAATCAGAGCAGAAGTAAATAAAATAGAGAAGGAAAACCAATATTAAAGATCAAATATGTAGAGCTGTTTTTCTAAAAAGGAAAACAATTTTGAAAAACCTTTAGGTAGACTAAGAAAAAGAGAGTACTCAAATAAAAATAGAAATGAGAGAGAACTGATTGCAACTGATGCCACAGAAATACAAACAATAATAAGAAATTACTTTGGACAATTATATGCCAACAAAATAGATAACCTAGAAGAAATGGATAAATTCCTAGAAACATGCAACATTTCAAAACTGAATTGTGAAGAAATAGAAACTCTAAACAGACCAATAAGGAGTAAAAACATTGATTCAGTAAACAAAAATCTTTCAACATAGAAATTCTTAAGACCAGGTGGTTTCACCAGTGATTTTTTTTTTAATTTAAGCATAGTTGATTTACTATATTGTTTTAGTCTCAGGTGTACAACAAAATGATTCAGTTACACATATATATGTATATGTCAATATTCTTTTGGATTCTTTTCTAATATAGTTTGATAAAAGATATTAAATATACTTTCCTGTGTTATAAAGTAAATGCTTGTTGTTTATCTATATTATATATGGTAGCATGAATCTGTTAATTCCACACTACCAATTTATCCCATCTCCCCTACAGTAACCATAAGTTTGTTTTCCATGTTCATGGGTCTGTTTATATATTGTAAATAAGTTAATTTGCATAATTTTTAATATTCCACATATAAGTAATATCATATATTTGCTTTTCTCTTTCTGACTTACTTCACTTAGTATGACAATCTCTAGGTCCCTCCATGTTTCTGCAAATGACAAAATTTCATTATTTTTACAGCTGAGTTTATATATTATATATATGTACATATATGTATATATATACATATATACATGTATATATATTACATCTTCTTTATTCATTCATCTGTTAATGGACCCTTAAGTTACTTCCATGTCTTGGCTATTGTAGAAAAATGAGAAACTTAGCTCAGAGTTAGCAGAAGTAAGAAATAAATAGTGCCACTATGAATATTAGGGTGCATGTATCTTTTCAAATTAGAACTTTTGTCTTTTCTGGATACATGCTGGATCATAGGGTAAGTCTACTTTAGTATTTTTAAGGAATCTCCATACTGTTTTCCATAGTGGCTGCACAAATTTGCATTCCCATATCTCATACCTCAACATAATGAAAGCTATTTATGATAAACCCACAGCCAACATAATACTAAACAGTGAAAAGGTTAATGATGAAAGAATTCCCACTAAATTATGGAATGAGCCAAGGAAACCCACTCTCACCAATTATATTCAACATAGTATTGGAAGCCCTAGCCATAGTAATCAGACAAGAAAAAGAAGTAAAATATATCTAAATCAGAAAAGAAGAAGTAAAATTGTCATTATATGCAGATGACATGATACTCTATACAGAAAACCCCAAGGACTCTACACAAAAAAAATATTAGAATTAATAAATGAATTCATCAATTTAGAAGGGTACAAGATTAATATACAGAAATCTACTGCATTTCTTTACACTAACAATGAATTATCAGAAAGAGAAAGTGAAACAAAAAATCCTGTTTAAAATTACATCAAAAATGCTGAGGAATAAACCTAACTAAGGAGTTAAAAGACTTATACAATAAGAACTATAAAACATTGATAAAGGAAATTAAAGATGATTCAAGGAAATAGAAAGATACATCATGCTCTTGGATTGAAAGAAAATATGATTAAAATGACCATACTACCCAAAGCAATCTACAGATTTGATGTGATCCCTATCAAATTACTTATGAGATTTTCCAAAGAACTAGAATAAATAATTCTAAAATTTGTATGGAGCCAGAAAAGACCCAGAATTGCCAAAGTAATCCTGAGGAAAGATAACAAATCTGGAATCATAACCTTTCCATACTTCATACCATGCTACAAAACTACATTAATAAAAACATCATTCAAAAATAGACATATTCATCAATGGTAAAGAATAGAAAGCTTAGAAGTAAACCCTCACACCTATGGCCAATTAATCATCAACAAAGGATACAAGAATACACAATGGAGAAAAGACAGTTTCTTCAGCAAGTGGTGTTGGGAAAGCTGAACAGTTGCATGTAAATCAATGAAGTTAGAACATTCCCCCACAGCATACATAAAAATAAACTCAAAATGGATTAGAGCCTTAATTGTAAGACATAATCACTGATTTATTTTAAGACATTTAAAGAAAAATGGAGGCCAATTCTCTTTAAACTCTTCCACAATATTGAAGAGAAGGAAATACTCCAAAGCTCATTTTACAAGGGCAGTGTTATCCTGGTACCAAAGACAGAGAAGACAATATGATAAAACAATATGCTAATATTCCTGATAATATAGATGCAAAAGTCACCAACAAAATACTAACAAACTGAGTTCAACAGCATATTACACATATCATACTGCTTGAATCAAGTGCTATTCATAACTGGGAAGCAAGTATGGGTTAGCATAACCAAATTAATAAATGTTAATTCATAGAATAAAATATAAATAATATAATAAAAGATAAAAATCAAATTATTAATTCAAAAGATGCAGAAAATGCTTTTGAAAAAATCCAACATCCATTCATAATTAAGAACTCTCAACAAATTTGGTATAAAAAGAATTACCTCAGAAGGGCAGCAAGACATCAGAGTAAGACAACATGGAGCTCACCTCTCCCTACAAACAAATCAAAATACATTCATATGTGGAACAATTCTCACTGAAAACCAACTGGAAACTTTCAAAATAACTCCTATACAACCAAAGCTTCAAGAAAGATCTCCACATTATTGGGTAGCATGGATAAATAAGCATCAGGTCAGGGTCTGTGCACTGGGAGGGATCTGTAAGGAAGAGAAGGTCCACACCAGTGGAATCTCACACTGGGGAGTGAGCAGGTCAACTCACAATCTAGGGAACCCAATCCTGGTGACTGCTTAAAGGATAAAAGCCCCCTAAGGCCTTCTGGAAAATCCACTAAGGCAGATAGAAGGGCTTGAGAAGGCTAGACTCTCTTCTTGAAGAGTGAATGCATGCCGGCTTGTTAACAATCAAGACAGAGAAAGCCTTACATTGGTGGCTACCACCTCACTGCACTTCCTAATCCAAAAGGGCTAATGCACAAGACCTGCTCACTCCACGTCACAGGCATGATATCAATGCAGATTCATTCTAGCTATGCAGAGACAGATCAGGGCACCTGGGGTGTGATCCAGGTGGAGTTGTGGAGACCACTGTCAGCATATGTACTGGGTGGTGTCACAAGAACACAGAAAGCCTAGGGCTGAATATTAAGTAGTCATGGCCTGGGACAGAACCCAATCTAGTTATGCAGACACAGTCTGAAAAGACTGGGGTGTGATCCCAATGGAGCTGTGGAGACCAGTTTTGGTGTGTACATTACATAGGAGGGTTTATGCATGGAAGACATTGTCAACACATGCACCAGACAGAGCCACAAGAATGCACAGTGTCTAAGGCTAAATCTTGAGCTGACATGTCCTAGCCAAATCTATGCAGCAGTTCATTTCCCATCAAGAGTGCCCTGTCTCCACCCACTTCACATTTCAGCTTAGATCTATACCTGAGGCAGACAGGTGTTGGGAGAAGTCTGACACAGAGGGAATCCAGATCTCAGGCAGCAAGACAGCCACCTCAATTCCAGAAACCACAATGTCTTGACCCATAGCCACAGCAAAATCCACTACAGAGCCTTGCATTAGATCTGGGACAAAAACAACAAGAAAAGTGACTGAACCTTGGGTTACTTATGAGCACAACCATGGACATCTACACAGGCACAGGTGATGAATAGGTTTGCTGTGAACTCATGGGCTTCACTTGTTTTATTAATCACTTCTTTTGGGGCAGAACATGTATTCAAGGACAATAGAGCCTGAAATCTACCCTCAGGGCTTTGACTCTAACAACTGCAGAGTAAACTCCACCCTCAACAGGGCAGTTATAGCCATGGAGCAAAGAGGAAGCCCCACCTCACATCCAGCACAGGTTTAGATACTACAACACTAACCATACTCCTTATCATGGGGATAGCAGAAATCACACTCTGAGGAAAGAGGTGGTTGACATCCATACCAAAGCAAGCCCTTGCACCAAAAATACTGTACACATACAGTATACACATGGAAGCTTCACATAAAAATATCCCCCTTTAAGACCATAGTAAATGACTGTTCCTCCTAAATTCATAGAGACAGAGAAATTTAAGCAAAATAAAAAGGCAGAGGGATTATTCCCAATTAAAAAGATAAGGGAAAGCCCCTGAAAGGACAAATAATGAAACAGACCTCACCAGTCTACTAGATCTTAAGTTAAAAAAGGAGGTAATAAAATACAAAATTAATTAAGAAAGAGTATCAATAGAAATGCAGATCACTGAAATAAGAAACTAAAAATTATAAACATGAACCAATCAAAAATAGACAATTCAATTGGAGATAAAAATCAGTCTAGAAGCAATGCATAGCAGAATAAATGACACAGAATAAATAAGGGATCAAGAAGTAGAATAATGAAAATCATCCACTCAGAACAGCAGACAGAAAGAGAAATGAAAAAAGTGAAAGCAACATACAAGATCTATGGGATAATATAAAGAGGACTAACCTACTCATAATAGGGATTCCAGAAAGATATGAGAGAGAGAAGGGGATAGAAAACATATTTGAAGAAATTATGACTGGAAACTTCCCAAACATAAAGAAGGAAACAGATATCCAGATACAGAAGCACAGAGGGTATCATACAAGATAAATCCAAACAGACTCAAGGCATATCATAATTAAAATGACAAATGTTAAAGATAAAGAGAGGATTCCAAAGACAGCAAGAGAAAAGCAGAGTCAACTACAAAAGAATCCCCATAAGGCTATCAACTGATTTGATTTCTCTGCAGAAACTTTGCAGTCCAGAAGAGAGAGGAATGATATATTCAAATCCTGAAAGGGAAAATCCTGCAGCCAAGGACATTCTACCCAGCAAGATTATTATTTAGAACAAAAAAAAATAAATAAATAAAGAATTTTGAAGACAAACAAAAAATTTAAATAATTCAGCAATGCTAAATCTACCTTAAAAGAAATGTTAAAGAGTCTTATCTAAATAGAAAAGAAGAATCTATTAAAAAAAAGAGAAATCACAATAGGAAAGACAAATATATAAAAGGATTGAAAACTACTTAAATAAGCCAGTACATAGATTTGAAAACAATAAAAAATTTGTAAAAGTGATTATAACTAAAATTAACAGTAAAAGGATAAGCATGAAAATGTAAAATAGGACATCAAAATCATAAAACATGAAGGAGAGGACTATAAAATGTAGATCCTTTAGATCCTTAACCTATATGACTATCATTTTAAAGAAAGTAAATATAGTTATAGGTCAACATACTTGAACTCCATGGTAATCATGAAGTACAAACATAAAATAGATTCACAAAAACTAAAAAAGAAAGAAATCTAGCACATTACAAAAGAAATCATCAAAAGATGAAGGAAAAACAAAAAAGAAGAAATGAACAAAGAAAAGCAACTTGAAAGCAAGGATTAAATTGGCAATAAGTACATACATACCAACAATCACTTTAAATGTCAATGGATTAAATGTTCTGATCAATCAAAAGACATAGAGTGAAAAATTGAATTAAAAAAGCAAGAACTTACAGTATGCTGCCTACAAAAGACTCACTTCAGGTAGAAAGACACAAACTGAGAGGGGATGGAAAACATATTTCATGCAATTGGACATGACAAGAAAGCAAGGATAGCAATACTCACATCAGACAAAAGAGACTTTAAAACAACTATCATAAAGAAATACATAGAACTGCATTATAAAATAACTGGATCAATACAAGGAGAGGCTATTACACATGTTAATATATATGCAACCAATATGTGAGCATCTAATATATAGAACAAATATTAACAGAACTAAAGGGAGATGTGGACAATAATGCAATAATAATAAGAGATGTTAACACTGAACTGACATCAATGATCAGATCATTGAAACAAAAATCAATAGAGCAACAGAGGTCCTAAGTGACACAACAGATCAATTGGGCTCAGTTGATATCTATAGTACACTACATCTGAAAAAAAAAAAAAAAGCAATACTTTTTTTTCAAGCTCACATGGAATGTTATCTAGGATAGACCACAAACTAGGGCACCAAACAAGATTCAACACATTTAAGAGGATAGCAATTACGTCAAGTATCTTTTCTGAAGACATCAGTATGAAACTAGAAACCAACCACAGAAGGAAAAACAGGAAAAGAATCAACACATGGAGATTAACAACATGGTATTAAAAAAAAATTAGGTCAGTTATAAAATCAAAGAAGAAATCAGAAAATATCTCATGACAAATGAAAATGAAAACACAACCCTATGGGATACAGCAAAAGCAGATCTCAGATGGAATTATATAGCAATACATGGCTTCCTTAAGAAACAAGAAAAAGTTTTGCCTATGTTTTCCTCTAGGAGGTTTATTGTATCTTGTCTTATGTTTAAGTCTTTAATGCATTTTGAGTTGATTTCTGTATATGGTGTAAGGGAGTGTTCTAGCTTCATTGTTCTACATGCTGCTGTCCAGTTTTCCCAACACCATTTGCTGAAGAGACTGTCTTTATTCCATTGTATATTCTTGCCTCCTTTGTCAAAGATGAGTTCACCAAAAGTTTGCGGGTTCATTTCTGGGCTCTCTATTCTGTCCCATTGGTCTATATGTCGGTTTTGGTACCAATACCATGCTGTCTTGATGACTGTAGCTCTATAGTATTGTCTGAAGTCTGGGAGAGTTATTCCTCCAGCCTCTTTCTTTCTCTTCAGTAATGCTTTGGCAATTCTAGGTCTTTGATGGTTCCATATAAATTTTATTATGATTTTTCCTAGTTCTGTGAAATATGTCCTGGGTAATTGGATAGGGATTGCATTAAATCTGTAGATTGCCTTGGGCAGTGTGACCATTTTAACAATATTGATTCTTCCAATCCAAGAGCATGGAATATCTTTCCATTTTTTAAAGTCTTCTTTAATTTCCTTCATCAATGGTTCATAGTTTTCTGTGTATAATTCTTTCACCTCAATGGTTAGATTTATTCCCAGATATTTTATTACTTTGGGTGCTATTTTAAAGGGGATTGTTTCTTTATTTTCTACTTCTGTTGATTTATCATTAGTGTAAAGAAATGCACCTGATTTTTGAACATTAATTTTGTAACCTGCTACCTTGCTGAATTCTTCAATCAGCTCTAGCAGCTTTTGTGTGGACCTTTTAGGGTTTTCTATATATACTAACATGTCATCAGCATATAATGACACTTTTACCTCTTCTTTTCCAATTCGGATCCCTTTTATTTCTTTCTCTTGCCTGACTGCTGTCTGACATACATTTCAAAAATTTTCTCCTAGAAGAAATAAAAGCAAGAATAAACAAATGGGACCTAATGAAACTTACAAGCTTCTTCACAGCAAAGGAAACAAGAAGTAAAACAAGAAGAAAACCTACGGAATGGGAGAAAATTTTTGCAAGTGAAACCGACAAAGGCTTGATCTCCAGAATATATAAGCAGCTCATACGACTCAATAACAAAAAAATAAACAACCCAATCCAAAAATGGTCAGAAGACCTAAACAAGCAATTCTCCAAGGAAGACATACAAATGATCAAAAAGCACATAAAAAAATGCTCAATATCACTAATTATCAGAGAAATGCAAATCAAAACTACAATGAGGTACCACCTCACACCAGTCAGAATGGCCATCATTCAAGTATCCACAAATGACAAACGCTGGAGAGGCTGTGGAGAAAGGGGAACCCTCCTACACTGCTGGTGGGAATGCAGTTTGGTGCAGCCACTATGGAAAACAGTGTGGAGATTCCTCAAAAGAGTAGAAATAGACTTACCATATGACCCAGGAATCCCACTCCTGGGCTTGTATCCAGAAGGAAATCTACATCAGGATGACACCTGCACCCCAATGTTCATAGCAGCATTATTGACAATAGCCAAAACATGGAAAGAGCCTAAATGTCCACCAACAGGTGACTGGATAAAGAAGATGTGGTATATTTATACAATGGAATACTATTTAGCCATAAAACCGACAACATAATGCCATTTGCAGCAACATGGATGCTCCTGGAGAATGTCATTCTAAGTGAAGTATGCCAGAAAGAGAAAGAAAAATACCATATGAGATCGCTCATATGTGGAATCTAAAAAACAAAAACAAAAACAAACAAACAAAAACAAACCATAAATACAGGACAGAAATAGACTCACAGACAGAGAATACAGATTTGTGGTTACCGGGGGGTGGAGGGTGGGAAGGAATTGACTGGGATTTCCAAATTGTAGAATACATAAACAAGATTATACTGTATAGCACAGGGATATATACACAAAATGTTATGATAACTCACAGAGAAAAAAGTGTGACAATGAGTGTGTATATGTCGATGAATGACTGAAAATTGTGCTGAACACTGGAATTTGACACAACATTGTAAAATGAGTATAAATCAATAAAAAATGTTAAAAAAAATAAAAGTGAAAAATAAAATTTGCTTTTGGTGCTCAAAAAAAAAAATAAAGAAACAAGAAAAATCTCAAATAAATAACCTAACTTACCACCTAGAAGAATCAGAAAAAGAAGAACAAACAAAACTCAAAGTCAGAAAAAGAAAGGAAATAGTAAAGATCAGAGAGAAAATAAAGATTAAAAAATAAAAAAGAAAAATCAATATAAAGAAGATTTGTTTTTCTGAAAAGGCAAATGTAAATTTGTGCAGCTGATATGGGAACAGTACAGACCTTTCTTAAAAAGCTAAAAATAGGGCTACCGTATGATCCAGCCATCTCATTCCAGGATATGTATCTAGAAAAAATGAAAACTCTAGTTGACAATATACATGCACCCCAATGTTCATAGCAGAACTATTTAGATTACACAAGACATGGAAACAATCCAAGTGCCCATCAACTGATAATTGGCTTAAGAATATGTGTAGAGGGATGAGACCAAGATGGCAGAGTAGAAGGATGCACATAGCTCACCTTCTCCCATAAATACACCAAGACTCACATCCACAGCACCACTCAGACAACCAGAGCACCTGCGGAACTCTGATAGGGCATCGTCTTATTCAAAAGACAGAGACGCCAAAATTCTGGTAGGAGAAAAGGAGAAAAGAATGAAGAAAAGGCAAAACAGTGCAGGATGGGTCCTGCAGGGAGTAAGCAGTAAAGGAGGACTAGCCCTCGTTCACTAAACCTCCCCTTCTTCAACGGAGAGGCCAGTGGGACAGAGGGGGAGCCTCCGAGGTTCAGATCTGTACAGAGAAGCCCTTGACTGAAAGACCTAATTTAAACGGGCATAGAGGGTCCCTGAGACATGGGCCGGCACCTGGGGGCAGGGCCAGGCAGCCCAAGCTGTGCAGAAGACTGGGGTGGCTGCACTGAGGCAGCCCTGGGGGACTGCAGGGGGCTGCGCACCATGGTTGTGGGTGCACAGGGCAGAACAACCTAGGCCCTCCATAAAACAAAATGGCTGATGTGCCCTGGGGGGAAGGGTGCATACCCCCTTTTCTGAAAACCCGCAGAAAGTTTTTGGGTGAAGAGAGGCGGGGCTCAGGCACAGCCACCATATCCTCCAGCGCTTAGCATCCAGGTAGAGGTGAGGGCGAAACTTGAATCTGTACCTAAGGGCTTAGCAGCCTCTAAGGCCAGACAGAGACTTGTCTACAGACCAAGGCAGATAGGATCCTTCCATCCTCGTCCCTCAGAGAACTTGCTCCACCAAGACAAACAACAAGCTGGGTTTTGGCCCAGAGCAGGGGCGGGGCTGTCCTCTGTCTTCCCTGAGCCCACCTACGGAGCACTGACCTGAGGCAGAGCACGCAGCCACACAGAGCTGTGGAGCAACAAGTGCTGGGAGATGGCAAGCGGTCCCCCGCCTTTCCGGCAGGAATGCAGCCCCTGACAGCAGTGCTGGGAGAGGACTCCACCCACCCTCCTACTTGGCCAGTCTGCAACATCTGACTGCGGCATCCATCGGGAGGGGCAGTGACCCGCCCGTCCGCAGCAAAGGAGAGCTGCACCTGATCCAGTGTTGGGAGGGGGTGCGATCTGCTTGCCAACACGCACTGGGAGCAACAAAGATGAGGGCGCCAATGGAGGGCCTCTGGAAACAACAAGCTGATTTCCCAAAACAGGGTGAAGACAAAAAGACTTTGCATTAAGAGCACACATTCTCCAGGAGAACACCACCCCCCTATTTTTCTTTTAATCTGTTTTTACCTGTTTTATGTTCTATTACCATTTTAATTTTTACTTCTAAAACAATTATAAATCCTCCCAGTTTTAATCACTTTTAAATTTTTAAAAAATATTTTTATTACTATTTTTAAAACTCCACGTCATTTCATTTTTATTTCTCTTGGTTTTGATGTCCTGCTATTGATTATACACAAGTTTCAAATACATTTTTCCCCTTTTCTCCTTTTTTTAAAGGTTTTTAAGACATCTCAACCCGATTCCTATTCTGCTTCAACTTGCTCTTCTATTATTCATTATACACTGTTTTCGAAAGTTTTTTCCTCCATTCATTTAAAATTCTCTCTTAATTTTATCATTTTTATCTGTTCTGTTTTCTATTTTCAATTTCTACTTGCTAAACAACTATACATGCTTCTAGTTTAAATTCCTTTTAAAATTTTCTTTTAAAGTGGTTATATTAGTATTATTTTTAAAAATCCATCTGATTTCATTTTCATTTCTTTGGTTTTGATCTCCTGTTATTGATTAAACAGAGGTTTCAAATATTGATTTTTGATCTTTTTTCCTTTTTCTTAAGGGTTTTTATAAAGACGCCTCAACTCGATTGCTAGTCAGATACAAATTGCTAGTTTATAATAGATTATACACTGTTTTCAAAGCTTTTTTTTCCCCTTCTTTCAAAATTCTCTTTCTCTCTCTCTCTCTCTCTTTTTAAGATTTGTTCCTACATAGGCATTAGATAGATAAATAAATAAACTCCCTAAGGACCAAAACAGATAACAGTAACACCATAAACCACAGTGCCAGACAGGTATGAGCAAGACGAAGGAGCAGAGAAACCATTCACAATTAAAAGAACAAGAGAAATCCCATGAAAGAATGATCAATGAAATATACATCGATAGCCTACTACATCAAGATTTAAAAAAAAAGAGTGATCATACTATTCAGCCATAAAAAGCAACAACATAATGCCAATTGCAGCAACATGGATGCTCCTGGAGAATGTCATTCTAAGTGAAGTAAGCCACAAAGAGAAAAAAAAAAAATACTGTATGAGATCGCTCATATGTGGAATCGAAAAAAAAAAACAAACAAAGCATAAATACAAAAAAGAAACAGACTCATAGACATAGAAAACAAACTTGTGGTTACCAAGGGAGCAGGAGGTGGGAAGGGTTAGACTGGGACTTCAAAATTATAGAGGAGATAAACAAGATTATACTGTATAGCACACGGAAATATATACAAGATCTTATTATAGCTCACAGAGAAAAAAATGTGTCAGTGAATATATATAAGTTCATGTATAACTGAAAAATTGTGTTCTACAGTGGAATATGACACAACATTGTAAATGATTATAAATCAATAAAAAATGTGATAAAAAAGGAGTGATCAAAGTACTGAAGGAACTAAAAGAGATAGGGTTTAGAGATATAAAATATGTCAAAAATGAAATGGAAGCTATAAAGAAGAGCCAAGTAGAATGGGTAAACTCATTGGCTGAGATGAGAAATGATCTAATGGCTCTGCAAAGCAGACTAGATAATGTAGAGTAACGAATTAGTGACCTAGAAGACAGGACAACAGAAATCACCAGATCAGAACATCTATGAGATAAACAAATAAAAACAAATCAAAATAGCATAAGGGACCTATGGGATAATATAAAGCGTGACAATCTTTTCATAAAAGAGGTCCCAGAGGGGAAGAAACATCAAAGGGGGTTGAAAAGGTATTGGAAGAAATCATGACTGAAAATTTCCCAAACTTAGAGAAGGAATCAGATATCCAAGTACAGGAAGCTCAGAAGGTTCCAAACAGGAAGAACCCAAACAGACTCACACCAAGACATATAATCAAGATAGCCAGAGTCAAGGATAAAGAAATGATCCAAAAGGAAACAAGAGAAAAAGCAAAGAGTGACTTACAAAGGGACCATCATAAGTTTCTCAGCTGATTTCTCTACACAAACACTACAGGCCAGAATGGAGTGGCAAGATACATTCAAAATCGTGAACGAAAAAAAGATGCAGCCTAGGATACTTTATCCAGCAAAGCTATCCTTTAGGATAGAAGGAGACATAAAGAATTTCACAGACTAGAAAAAGCTACAAGAGTTTAGCAACACTAAACCCATGCTAAAAGAAACATTGAAAGGTCTACTTTAAATAGAAAAGCAGCAGGGTGCTACAGTAATGAGAAACTCATAACTGGAAAGGTGATAACTCATGAATTACAAATAAAATAAATGCTAAGTAGTAAAAAAAAAAGACATCTAAATCATTGAGAGTGGGAGAAGGAGGCAGTAAAATATATAATTTTTTTTTCCTTCTTTTTTAAATTATTTTTTCTCGGTAGGATGGGTTTGAGATCATGTTACTATCAGTTTAATAAAAACAGTTATAGTAAAGGGCTAATAGACTTACAAAAAAGGGTAACCACAAGCCAAAAACTTACAAGGGAGTCAAAAAACTAAATAAAATCCATGATAATACAAAGGAAAATTACCAAACCACAAAAGGAATAAGAAAGCAACAAAGAGTAAATACCAAATCAACTGCAAAGATAAGTTCAAAATGGCAGTAAACACACATCTATCATTAATTACTGTAAATGTTAATGCACTAAATGCTCCAGTCAAAAGACATAGAGTGGCAGACTGGATATTAAAGCAAGAACCTTGAATATGCTGCATACAAGAGACACACTTTAAGGAAAAGGAGAAATATAGATTGAGAGTGAAAGGATGGATAAGGATATTCCATGCAGATGGAAAAGGATATTCCATGCAAATGGAAAGCCAAAAAAGCAGGTCTAGCAGTACTGATTTCAGATAAAATAGACTTCAAAACAAAAGTCATAAATAAAGATAAAGAAGAACATTTTATAATGATTAAGGACTAATACAAGATGAGGATATTACACACGTTAATGTATATGCACACAATACAGGAGCACCTAAATACATAAAACAATTACTAACAGAGATAAAGGGGGATATTTATTGGAATGCAATCATAGTTGGAGATTTTAACACCACATTAACATCACTAGAAAGATCTTCCAAACAGAAAATAAATAAGGCAACAGAGAAATTAAATAATACAATAGAAAAATTAGATTTGGTGGATATTTTCAGAGCATTACACCCCCAAAACAGGATACAGATTCTTTTCAAGTGCACATGGAACATTTTCCAGGATTGCTCATATACTTAGGCACAAAAGAAACCTCAACAATTTTAAGAAGATAGAAATTATCTCAAGCATCTTTACTTACCAGAATGCCATGAAACTAGAAATCAACAACAGAGAAACAAAGGAGCAAAAAGGAAAGCATGGAGATTGAACAACATGCTATTACAAAACCAATGGGACAAAGAGGAAATCAAAGTTGAAATTAAAAATTACCTTGAGACAAATGGAAATGAAAGAACAACCACACAAAATTTATGGGATGCAGCAAAGGCAGACCTAAGAGGGAAGTTTATAGTGATACAGGCCTTCCGCAAAAAAAGAAAAACAATCTCAAATAAACAATCAAACACACCAGCTATAAGAACTAGAAAAATAAGAGCAAACACCCCAAAAAGGAAGCAGAAGGAAGGAAATACTAAAGATCAGGGAGGAAATAAATAAAATAGAGATTTAAAAAAATCATAGAAAAATCAATCAAAGAAAAAGCTGGTTTTTTGAGTAAGTAAATAAAATCAACAAACCTCTGGCCAAACCCACAAAGAAGAAAAAAGAGAGAGCACAAATTAGCAAAATAACAAAGGAAAATGGATAAATTATAACAAATAAAATAGAAATACAGAATATCATATGAGAATATTATGAAAAACTACATGGAACCAAACTGGATAACCTACAGGAGATGAAGAAGTTTCTGGAAACATACAGTCCACCAAGACTGAATCAAGAAGAAACTGACTACTTGAACAAACCAATCACTAGAAATGAAAACGAAATAGCAATAAAAAACCTCCCTACAAATAAAAGTCCAGGAACGGACTGCTTCACTGGGGAATTCTACCAAACGTACAAAGAAGAACTCATACCAGTCCTTCTCAAACTCTTCCAGAAGACTGAAAAAGAAATAATATGCCCAAACTCATTTTATGAAACCACCATCACCCTGATACCAAAACCAGGCAAAAACATTACCAAAAACACAGAATTATATGCCAATTTCACTAATGAACATAGACGCCAATATCCTCACCAAAATTTTAGGAAATAGAATCCAACAACACATAAAAAAGATTATACATCATGACCAAGTGGGGTTCATCCCAGGGACACAAGGCTGGTTCAACATACACAAATCAGTCAGTGTAATACATCACATCAACAAGAGAAAGGACAAAAACAACATGATCATCTCAATCGATGCAGAAAAAGCATTTGATAAAATTCAACACCCATTTATGATAAAAACTCTTGCCAAAGTGGGTATAGAGGGAACATATCTCAACATAAAAAAAGCTATATATGACATACCTACAGCCAGCATAGTACTCAATGGTGAAAAACTCAAAAGCTTCCCACTAAAATCTGGGACAAGACAAGGATGCCCACTATCACCACTCCTATTCAACATAGTCCTGGAAGTCCAAGCCACAGCAGTCAGGCAAGAGAAAGAAATAAAAGGGATCCAAATTGGAAAAGAAGAGGTAAAAGTGTCATTATATGCTGATGACATGTTACCATATATAGAAAACCCTAAAAGGTCCACACAAAAGCTACTAGAGCTGATTGAAGAATTCAGCAAGGTAGCAGGTTACAAAATTAACGTTCAAAAATCAGTTGCATTTCTTTACACTAATGATAAATCAACAGAAGAAGAAAGTAAAGAAACAATCCCCTTTAAAATAGCACCCAAAGTAATAAAATATCTGGGAATAAATCTAACCAAGGAGGTGAAAGAATTATACACAGAAAACTATGAACCATTGATGAGGGAAATTAAAGAAGACTTAAAAAAAATGGAAAGATATTCCATGCTCTTGGATTGGAAGAATCAATATTGTTAAAATGGTCACACTGCCCAAGGCAATCTACAGAATTAATGCAATCCCTATCCAATTACCCAGGACATAGTTCACAGAACTAGAACAAATCATAATAAAATTTATGTGGAACCATCAAAGACCTAGAATTGCCAAAGCATTACTGAAGAGAAAGAAAGAGGCTGGAGGAATAACTCTCCCAGACTTCAGACAATACTATAGAGCTACAGTCATCAAGACAGCATGGTATTTGTACCAAAACAGACATATAGACCAATGGGACAGAATAGAGAGCCCAGAAATGAACCCGCAAACTTTTGGTGAACTCATCTTTGACAAAGGAGGCAAGAATATACAATGGAATAAAGACAGTCTCTTCAGCAAATGGTGTTGGGAAAACTGGACAGCAGCATGTAGAACAATGAAGCTAGAACACTCCCTTACACCATATACAAAAATCAACTCAAAATGGATTAAAGACTTAAACATAAGACAAGATACAATAAACCTCCTAGAGGAAAACATAGGCAAAACATTATCTGACATACATTTCAAGAATTTTCTCCTAGAAGAAATAAAAGCAAGATTAAACAAATGGGACCTAATGAAACTTACAAGCTTCTGCACAGCAAAGGAAACCACAAGTAAAACAAGAAGAAAACCTACGGAATGGGAGAAAATTTTTGCAAGTGAAACCGACAAAGGCTTGATCTCCAGAATATATAAGCAGCTCATACGACTCAATAAGAAAAAAATAAACAACCCAATCCAAAAATGGTCAGAAGACCTAAACAAGCAGTTCTCCAAGGAAGACATACAAATGATCAAAAAGCACATAAAAAAATGCTCAATATCACTAATTATCAGAGAAATGCAAATCAAAACTACAATGAGGTACCACCTCACACCAGTCAGAATGGCCGTCATTCAAAAATCCACAAATGACAAATGGTGGAGAGGCTGTGGAGAAAAGGGAATCCTCCTCCACTGCTGGTTGGAATGCAATTTGGTGCAGCCATTGTGGAAAACAATATGGAGATTCCTCTAAAGACTAGGAGTAGACTTCACATATGACCCAAACATCTCGGTCCTGGGAGTATATCCAGAAGAAGCCTGACTTCAGAATGACACCTGCATTCCAAAGTTCATAGCAGCACTATTTACAATAGCCAAGACATGGAAACAGCTTAAATGTCTATCAACAGATTACTGGATAAAGAAGTGGTGGTATATTTATACAATGGAATACTACTCAGCCATAAAAACTGACAACATAACACGATTTGCAGCAACATGGATGTCCCTGGAGAATGTCATTCTAAGTGAAGTAAGCCAGAATGAGAAAGAAAAATACCATGAGATCGCTCATATGTGGAATCTAAAAAAAAAAAAAAAATAGATACAAAACAGTAATACTCATCGACATAGAATACAATTTTGTGGCTGCCAAGAGGTCATGGGGTGGGATGGGACAGACTGGGATTTAAAAATTGTAGAATAGATAAACAAGATTTTACTTTATAGAATATGGAAATATATACAAGATCTTACGGTAGCTCAAAGAGAAAAAAACATGACAATGATTATATATGTTCATGTATAACTGAAAAATTGTGCTCTACACTGGAATTTGACACAACATTGCAAAATGATTATAAATCAATTAAAAATATTTAAAAAAGAAAATATGTTGTAAATAAATAAAAAATTGTATTTGTGTATGTGTATATATATATGCACACTATGGAATATTATCTATAAAAAAGAATAAAATATTTCCATTTGCAGCAACATGAATGGACTGAAATTATATTAAACTTAATGAAGTGAAGCAGGCAGAGAAAGACAAATATTATATGATATGACTTATATGTGAAATCTAAAAAATAATCAAAATGAATATAAATGCAAAACAGAAACAGACTCACAGACATAGGGAACAAATGTGGTTACAAAAGAGGAGAAGTAAGGGAAGGGGAGGGACATAGAGGAGTGTGGTATTAACAGGCACAAACTCCTATTCATAAAATATATAAGCAACAAGATTTTACTCTGTAGCACAGGAAACTATATTTAATATCTTGTAATAACTTATCATGGTAAATTATCTGTATATATATGTACATATTAATTACTTATTGTACATCTGCAATAGCACAACATTGTAAATCAACTATATTTCAAAAATGTATTACGTCAGCACATAAAGGGTATGTATGGCAAACTCACAATTAAAATTGTACCTAATGGTGAAATGTTGAAAATTTCTCCTCTTAAATGTTTGAGAATAAAACATGGGTCCCCACTCTCATCACTCCATTCAATATAGTACTGGATGTTTCATCCACTGTAATTAGACAAGAACAATAAATAAAAGGCATCTGAATAAAAAAATGAAGAAGCAAAAGTTCTTTGGAGATGACAAGATTTTATATATAGAAAATTCTGAAGATTCCACCAAAATACTTTTAGATATAATCAATGAATTCTGTAACACTTCAGGATGTAAAATCAACACACAAAAATCAGTACTGTTTCTCTACACCAACAATGAAGTATCAGAAAGAAATAAAGAAAACAATCCCATTTACCATAGCATTAAACACAATGATACTTAGGAATAAATTTAAGCAAGGAGATGAAAGATCTCTACACTATTAAAGATCTTCTACAGTGATGAAAGAAACTGAGTAAGATACAGTTCAAGAAAAAGATATCTCATGTTCCTTGCTTGGAGAGTTAATATTGTTAAAATATATATACTATCCAAATTCATCTACAGAGTCAATGGAATTCCTATCAAGATTCCAGTGGAATTTTTATAGAAACAGAAAAAACTATCCCAAAAATTTTTGGGAACTGTAGAAGATCATGAACCGCCAGATCAATCCTGAGAAAGAAGAACAAAACAGGAAGCATCATGCTTCATGATTTCAAACTATATTACAAAAAGCTAAAGTAATTAAAACAATATAGTATTGGCATAAACATATAAGCCAATGGAAGACAATTCACAGCCCAGAAATAAACCCATGCATATATGTTCAACTAATATTTTACAAGGGATCCAAGAATATTTAATGCAGAAAAGACTGTTTCTTCAATAAATGGTCTTGATAAAATTGGATATTTACATGGAAATGAATGAAACTAGACCACTACTTACACCACTCACAAAAATATTTACACCCTTACATTATAAAACTCCTAGAAAAAATTAGGGGAAAATCTCTTTGACATTGGTCTTGTAAATTATTTTTTTTGTATATGATGCCTGAAGTAGAAGTGATAATAGCAAATAAAAAAGTATGAGTATACCAAGTGAAAAGTTTTTGTACAACAAAACAATCAATGGAATGAAGAGGCGACCTACAGAATGGGAGAAAATGTTTGCAAGCCTATTATGTGATAAGGGGTTGTTATCCAAAAATTCATATGGAACTCATATAACTCAATAGCAAAAACATCATCATCATCATCATCATCATCACCTATTTAAAAGATGAGCATTGGGCCCAAATAGTCATTTTTCCAAAGATGGTATTCAAATTGCCAAGAGGTACATGTGGAGATCTGCTCAACATCACTAATCATTGGGGAAATGCAAATCAAAACTAAAATCAGATGTCACCTCACACTTGTTAGAATGGCTATTATCAAAAAGACAAGGGATAACAAGTATTGGCAAGGATGTGGATAAAGGGAACTCTAGGACACTGTTAATGGGAACATGAATTGGTACAGCCATTGTGGAAAACATTATATAGGTTTCTCAAAAGTTTAAAAGTAGAGCTATCATATGATATAGCAATTCCACTTCTGGTTATATATTTGAAGGAAATGAAATCGCTATCTTGAAGAGATATTTGCACCTCCACTTTCATTGCCACATTGTTTACAATAGCCAAGACATGGAAACAACCTAAGTGTCCATTGACAAATGAATGAATAAAGAAAATATGATGTATATGTATAGAATGGAAGATTATTAAGCCACAAAAAGAAGGAAATCTCGCCGCTTGTGATAACAGGAAGAACCTTGAAAGCATTATGCTAAGTGAAATAAGGCAGACAGATAAAGACAAATTCTGCATGACCTTATTTATACATGGAACTAAAAAACCTGAACCCATTGAAACACAGAACAGATTGATGGCTGCAAAAGTCAGAAGATTGGGGTGAGGAAAATTGGCAAAGGAAGTGAAAAGGTACAAATTACAGTTATAAGATAAAAAAGTTATGAGGATGTATTATGTATCATGGTGGCTATAGTCAACCATACTGTATTATATTTTGGAAGTTTCTAAGAGACTAGATATTAAAAGTTCTCTTCAAAAGAAAAAAAATATAACTATGTTAGATGGTAAATTTTAAAGTTATTGTGGTCATCATTTTGTTCTGTATTCATATATCAAATCATTATGTTGTATATCTTAAACTTAATGCAATGTTATACATCAATTACATTTCAAAAAAATGGAAAAAAGAATATATTGTAAATTACTGTGGAATTAAGACAGCTTTAGTATCAACAGGAAATGTATAGATTACTTAATATATGGTACTAAGATAATTTATTCATTATTTGTATATGTATGTGACTATAATTTGTTGAGCATATGCTACGTATTAGGGATTTTGCTTATAGTATCTCTTAATATTTACAACAATCATTCAAGGTAGGTATTATCATCACTGTTAGCTTAGAAAAGTTAGGTTCATAGAGTTAAGTTAATTGCCTAAAATAGAGAATATACTTATCCTATCCTTATCACAGCTACTAAGTGTCCTCATTGTATAGAACACTACCTGTCACGTAGTAACTCTCCTCAAATATTTTCAAATTATGAACTCTTATGGTTATTGTGAAAAATACGGTTTATCTATGCATTATTCAACCTTTCCTTCTTAGTAAGAATTCTGAGTTCTTGTGTGACAGTTTTTCCAGTTTGAAAAATATAGATTTCCCAGATTTCTGTTCAATTAGGAATGGGCTTGTGAGAGCTCAGGTTATTGAGATGTAAGTGGAAGTCTCCAGATTGGGCTTCTAAAAAAGATCTTTAAGTCAGGATGACCCATATTGTATATTTCTTCCACTCTCTGCCCTTTACTTTCTTCTTATCTCATAAACTTATATTATACAGGAAGTAGAGTAGCCATCTTAATGTCTTAAGAAGATATGGCTAACATTGCCAAACTGTATAGCTCATTTGTGAGAAAGAGAAGGTATTACCTCCAAACACAGTGCCAATCTCAACTTTCACTTATCCCCTCACTAAGCATCACTGGACAGTGAAAACTTTCATAACCACATGTGGTAGTCCAGGCTAAGTGTAAAACCAGAAAAAAGATTAGATTTCTTCAAACATCAAGGAGTCATCTACAATGGGCTTATCATTATGTAAGAAAAATTAAATCCATGATAAAAAAACAATGTTTCCTGTTATTCACAGGTAAATAAAATGCTTAGCTTATATAACTATGGGCAGTACTCTTTGGAGAGGGCCATCATTGACAGGGCAATAAGAAATCCATATCTATTTCTTGGCACTTGGTAAAAATGTATTTTCCTGAGGAACACGAAGTGCTTATTTGAAAATTGGGGAGGAATTGTCAGGTTTGGTTGTGAAAAAGTAAGACAAATGCTGTATTACTTAAGAGTTTACTTCTAAGATGTCAAGCAAGAAAAAAATATTGCTGTAATGTTGAGCTCTGATAATGACTCCATAAATATTTTAGCCTGGGCATGTAGACTGAGAGTTTGCATAAGGCAGCAACTTTGTGCTCCCTTTATTTTATCAGTCATGTCTTGACATTATCCTGGGCACACACAAGACAGAAAATACATAGTGGTTGAACTTTCCTGTTATTTACACCCTGTACTTCCTCCCTGCTCTCCCAACATGTGCCTCCTAGACAGAAGCCCAAAGCCTGGTACTGACTGGGTCAAGGAGTCCTGAGGGTTTTATTCAGTATTCAAGAACATTTTCTTACAGGCTGTCCCAAAGTTAGTGAGACAAATTAAAGATGAGGGTGAGGTTTGAGCTTGATTTGAAAGCTGGTATTTCAAATTAGCCAAAATCAATCCCAAACACACTCTTAAACCATTTATCCAAAGGGTCTTATCCCAGTCAACAAGTACTGCAACACACTGCCACTAACAATTCCCTATCAATCCATACTCTTATGATATACTATATTAACCAGTCATATTACTACCTCCCACCAAGCCTAGATAAAGCCACATAATACTTCTCAACATGAAGTACCAAGTAGTCACAACTATTAATTTGTCAGTACATGAAACATTACCTATGTGTCACTCGGACTGGATAGAAAGGGAGAATATGGACATGAAGCAGTGAGGTGGTAAATGGGATCAAGACAGAAGCCAAAGGATTAAAAATAGAGTGAAGAAATATAGCTTTTAGAAATTAACTGAGCCAGAGAGGGTAGATACAGAAGCTTTGTGGAAGGTAAATGAGGCTTAAGCAGGGGAAGGAGAAAACTGTTAGGGATGCTGGCCCAGCCTAGATAGGAGCATTTCAACAGTGCTCTCCTACAGGAACCTTCAGGAGACAAGGCCTATGGGGAAAGCAGGGCTGAAGGTCAGGTCAGAGAACTATGATATTGAGACCATGGAGAAAAGAAAGGAAATAAGAGGGGAGGAATATAGGTTTTTAGCCTATGTCTGGTCCAGTTTCTAGGAATTTAAACATTATATCCCTGCCTCTGGTTTGCCTTTATTGGACTCTGGCATATGATGAAAATGTTCTTATTTCCTCAAAACCTCTTTGAACTGTGTCCTGTACTCTTGGGGTCTGGCTATAATGCTGTTTTATATTTTTTTCCATCAGATTCTTTAAAGCCTATTTATGTCAATTTCTCATTGTGTTTTCAGGTTCTGAGGCTGATTCTGAAAAACAGAATCTGCTCAACTGCTCCTCAGAAGGATGCTTCCCTGAAGGGACTTCAGTTCTCATGGTTTACCTCGAGAAAGTTCCTCTTTACAAGACTAGAGTTATTTGAAGGTTCAAAAAAATCATTCATTTTTTTTCCAGAAACTTTTTAAAAGAAGCTCCTTAGAGACAGAACACCATTCTTTGTTATGTCCCAAACATCTTTCACAAAATGAGTAACCCATGGTTCTAAGATTAGGTACATGCTTGTTTGATTTTTTTTCTACTTCCTCAGGAAAAGCATCATATCCTCCTGAAGCAATTGTTACCTCCATGCCTAAATTGTCTCATTTGTTGTCCTCTCTTTTTGTTCCAGAGTCTAGTGTTAATCATCAGTTAGAAAATTGTCTTCACTTTATTTCCTGGGAGTACTCGGACCTTGGTTTAACTGATTCTCCTGGTCTTAAGCTGTACTAGCTCAAAATTCCAGAGGTGGGTATGTAGATTAAGCCCTCTGCAATAATAATAATTACACATGTGTAAATAGAGCAGTAAATATTTAAGGCACGCATTCTCATGATTTATTTTAATCCTTCCCTGTGAAATAAGTGGATCAGAGAGTATTATCCCCATTTTTGAAATGAAAAAACTATGTTCCACAGAGGGGTTATGACTTGTGTGAGGCCACATTGTACAACTATGTAATTCTCACTCTAACATTCTTTCTACTCTGCCATGGGCCTCTGCATCAGGGTAGCTTACACCCACAGTGGGATCAGCTTTCCCCTGACAAGCCCCTTTTTCCAGGGCCAAGGAGCTTGCGGCCTTAGAGCCCTTCTGGTCTCCAGTGGTTGAAGCTTTCAATGATTGGTGACAGGCCCCACCCTCCAGTCCACTCCATTAGGAGCATTCTGTCTGAACTGCTGGAGGCAAGCAAAGCTCTGCAGTATGTGAGTATGCAGCAGAAATCTGCTTCACATTTGCAGTTTGCAGACTACAAACCCTAAAGCACTGGATTGGGGTTCAAGAAGCATGAAAATGTTTGAGTGTGCCCACACTGCAAGAAAGAGGTAACATTTCCAGTGCCAGATCTTGGAAGAAGACGGAGAAGACGTATTTAAAACAGAAACTAAAGAGATGGAAGCAAGTGGGGAAGTGGGTCATTGAAACCCACGATATACCATTTTCCAGATGAGGGAACACTGAGACTTAAAAGATTGAAGGATCTAGTTGAGGTTCTACTGTCAATACTTGACAGTGGTGGGATTTTAACTCACTTTGTGTGTCCCCAAACTGGTACACTCTCAACTGTACCACATTGCCATGCTAGGCTCCCTCAAAGGAAAGTTTCTTATCCTAATTCACTTCCTTCCTTCCCTTGAGTCAAGGCCTAAAGTGCTCAACGTTCAAGTCCCCAAGAGAAATGGGATAAGGAAGTAGGGAGCAGTCATAAAATGACTTTGGCTTGCTCTGCATGTATGATGAGAGAAGATGAAGGCTCTTGCTTCTGGCATGCTCAGAAGCGAAGCAGTTCCTGCTGGCTTTCAGGATGGCTTATTTTATATCACTTTCAAATTATTTAATAATTCATAACAAGTGATTGGTAATGTGCCTGACTCAGTCACCCAAAGGAAGAGATTTCAAATAATGACTCTGTAAGTGAAATAAAGAACAACTTAGTCTTGGCAAGCTCATTACCTGAAGGGTGAGCTAAAAGACCTCATGATTATTCACAGTGAAACATCTGGAGGAGGGTGCTATAGCAGGGTTCAGATCCTGAGCATGCCTCCAACTTGCTTTGTGAATTTTGTGTATTCATTTAAGTTTCTGTTGCTTCTGAGGAGGAGCAGATATTGTCTACCCTTCCAGAGCAGGGCTATGAAGGATCAGTATTTGTTCACATGTCTCTTCTCCTCTTTGGGCCTTGATTTCTACATTAAAACACAAAGAGGTGGATTAATTAGCATATAGATGCCTTTCTATTTCTGAAAGTTTCCTTTGAGTCTCCATTGTACCTTCACACATTTAAGAATTTTGAAACACTTCATTTTAACTTTTAAAAAGTTTATAAGTATTACAAGCTCACTGTACAACAATAAGACAATGTAAATAGCAACATAAAAATGAAAAATCAATTAGAATTTCACTGTTTGGAAATAAACTATTGTTAAAATTGAGAACTATCTACACTTCTAAACATTTTTCTATGCATGTTTATGTATATATATTGTGTCTGAGTTTTTTAAAAATAGAATCATACCACACAAACCTTTTTGTATTCTGTTTTTTCCACTTCACGATGCATCATGAATGTTGTGCAGAAGTGGAAAATTCATGCCACTCTTTTCATGTTGTAGATTTGAAATGCAGGAAATCTCTGTTCTTTCTCCCCATACAGGTTCATGCTAGAAGGGGACTTATTACCCATTTCTTCACAATCTGACTAACTCCTAGTTTGTTCCTTCCCATTAGAGTAGTTGTTAATTTAGAAAATTGGGGGTAGGGGTGCATATATATTTATTGGCAAGACTAAAATACTTAAAAACAATATCCCTATTTCATTTCCTGTGCTTAGGCACTTCTGTCTTTCCTCTATATTCTGTCTCTAAATGATAAGGGCACTATGAAAGAGCCCAGAATCTGCCTTTTAGCTATCCTCCTAACTCTCTTCTGCCTGCAACTGATGTATGTGGCAGACTTTCATCTTAATCCACAGAACTGGTTGAATAAAAGTACTCAAGTCTATCTTTGCAGATTCAAGAGAGGGAAAATGCAACAATTCAGCTTCAAATCTGCAGTATTTTCTCTAAATCATAGATCTACATTGAAGGTTATAATGATCTTGCCCAATCGAATAAAATTAGCACTTGTTTCCCATTTGGCTAGTGATCTTTGTGTATGCTTTCCATTTGTCAGAAATCTGGAGAAACAATAAAGATGAATGGCATTCTGATATTTAACAGTGAATATCTATTTCAATTATTTTTCTACATTGTCACTTTAACTGGCTACAGGGTATCTCATTGTAAAGATGTCCCATATTTATTTAAACAATTCCCTATTAGATATTTAAACTATGTCCTCTTTCTCCAGGCTACAGAATCTGTATGTTTAAAATTACAAAATTATGATAAAAAATTAGAGGTCTAAATAAATGGAAATAAATATCATGTTCATGGGTTGGAAGAATCAGCATACTAAGGATGTCAGTTCTCCCCAAATTGATATACAGGTTTACTACAATTTCTGTAAAAATCCCAGTAACATTTTTTTGTATATACAGAAAAGATTGTTCTAAAATGTGGTTAAAAAGGCAATGAAACTAAAATAGCTAAACTTTTTTTTTTAAGAATTATAAAGTGAGAGGAATAATTTTATCAGGTATGAAGTCTTCCTATATAGCCACAGTATTCAAGACTGATATTGTCTATGGGATAGACACATAGATCAATGGAACAGAATAAAGTAACCAGATATAGACCCATAAAAATACACTTAACTAATTTTTTTAAAGCTACAAAACGATTCAATGGAAGAAGAATAGCCTTTTTAATAAATGATGATGGAGCAATTGGATATTCATGGAGCAAAGAAAAAAAATGAACTTTGGCCCAAACTCATACCTCATATAAAAATTAATCAAAATTTATCAAAGACAAATATAAAACATAAACAATTTTTTTAGAAAGAAATAGGAGTAAGTCTTTGGAATCTAAGGCTAAGCAATGAGTTCTTAGGTTCGATACCAAAGCACAATCTATCAAAAGAAAATTTCATAAGTAGGACTTCGTTAAAATTACAAGACTTTTATTCTATGAAAGGCCACATGAGAAGAATGTAAAGACAAACTACAAACTAGAAGAAAATATTTGTAAACCACATATCCAACTATATATATATCCAACTATATATATATAGCCAACAGTAAGTTTATTTTTGGCAAGACAGTGTGAAGAGCCCTGCTGACCCATTCTCCGGAGAAACTTGTGAACATTATTTAAAAACAACCATTTAAAGGCTCTGGAAATGGCCTCAAGGGAAAACAAGAAATGAAGCAACATCTATTCAAGAAAATACATAAAAATTGGTTAAGAATGTCAAGAGTCTGTATTTGAATCAAGATCACTGCTTTCAGATTAACAAGGTGAAGACTCACTCCAAACAGCTGCAGCTAAAGACACAGAGCCCCCTCTTCCCTCAGATGCCAGTAGGAAACTATTCTTCCCTAAAGGAATAGGACTTCAGGAAACAGCTTTTCTCATGTCGCCCCCATATTCTTGTTGCTGAGACTAAATACCAGCAGTGTTCAGTCTAAGGTGGGGGTTCTCTTCTTCTGCCTAACCTCTACATGTGGAATGGAGATGATGTCTTGCATATGACATGTTGAGAATACTGAGGCACCAATAGCTTTTCCTCCAACATGTGAGATGGTGGTTAAATACCAGAAGGAACAAGATGAGAGGACTTCAGGCTACTGCCCACACTCCTCACTACCACTTAGCACTCAGCTTCTAGATTGGGAATGTCACTCAGAGAGATTCTTGCCAACATGGCACTTCCAGAGTTTTTGCCTGGGTGGAGAATTTGGACATAAAACTGATAGCTCCTAATCCTTTCCCAAAGTAACTGGCTTCATTCATAAGAGTATGGAAAAGTTTAAAACTAAGAGTGCTCTCAGACCCAGTGAGGTTGTCGTAAAGGTAACTTAGAGGAGATTTATATATCTAATGAAGATAGACTCTAAACTGTAAACTGGCTAGTTTGCAGGAGAGAACAATGGAATAAGAGCTGGGAGGAGATCTGCTGAGTTCAGAACAAATATCAAACGCTGACCACTGAAACCTCTCCATAGAGGGAACCACAATTTTATTAGATTAGTTTGTAGATGAATTTAATGCATCACCTTATGTAAACAATAGAGCAATAGAGGAGAAATTAGTGGAGTGTAACAGCTGGATTTTGTAAGAGAGAGTAGAAGAGAGCCCTATCATTGCCACTGTCATCCCTGGTGACTGTAGATACACCAAAAAGTTCATCTTACTGAGGAACATCAGAGATTTAAAACTGTGAAGGGTTGGAAGTATAATTCACTAAAACAATCCAACCATTCACTAAAAAAGTAAACAAGTTAATAATAATAAGCCTCAGGGGTAAGAGGAACAGTACACAGAATAGCTACAATATATTATCTAAAATTTCCAGTTCACAACCAAAAAAGAAAAAATTACAAAGAATGCAAAGAAATGGGAAAGTATGATATATACACCAGAAAAAAAGGCAACAGAAACTACCTGTAAGAGTGACCAGATGTCATATTTAAGAAGAAAATATTATAAAGTAGTCATTATAAATATGTTCACAGAACCAAAGAAGAGTTCATTTAACAAGTAAAGGAAGGTATGATGGCAGTGTTAATCAAAGTGATAATAAATAGACAGACAAAATTTAAAAGAATCAAAATTTTTAAAATAACCAAATGTAAATTATGGATTTTAAAAGTACAATAACTGATGTAAAATACTTACTACAGGGGCTCAACAGTAGACTTGACTGGCAGAAAAAAAGAATTAGCAACCTTGAACATACAATTACAGAGATTATGCATGATAAAGAACAAAGAAAGAAAGAATGAAGAAAAGTTAACAGAGCTTCAAAGAAATGCAAGACGCCACTGAGAGCATTAACATGAGCATCATGTGGTACTAGAAGGAGAGCAGAGAAAGAAGTCAAAGAAAATTATTCAAATAAATAATAGCTGAAAACTTCTCAAATTTATTTATTTTTTGATGATAACATACATATCTAGGAAGCTCAATGAAGTCCAAGTAGGATAAACTCAAAAAGACTGATAAACAGACACATCATAGTAAAATACTGAAAATCAACAGGAGAAAATCTGAAAACTGCAAGAGAAAAATGATACATCTCTGATAGGGAATCCCATTAAGATTAACAGCTGATGTCGCAGCACAGACAATGGAGGCCAAAATGCATCAGGGTAATATATTCTGCTAAAGGATAAACAGTGTTGTGAACAAAAATACTGCAATGTGAATGAAAATACTGCAACCATATCATTAAACAAAGAGTGCTGAAACCAAGTGATCAGCGGCTGCCGCCACCCCCCAGTGAGGACAGGCCTGCAGCCCAGCCTCTGCAGCCACTCACAATGGTGCACTCTGAGTGGACTCAGAATAAGAAAGGACAGGATACTTGCCCTAGATAGCCAGGTGCTTGTTAAAGAATGAATTCAGTGAGCCCAAATGTTTGCTTCCTCCCATATACAGAAAAGCACTAAATTCTTTAACTTGAGATGTCTGGTTTTCTTTAGATAACAAGCAATCTTTCATTGTTCCAACTACCTGGTCTTTGTTGTAAAGCTCCTATATATCCTAGCTCCTCCCCTACCTCTTCAGAGCAGTGCCTCAGAACTATCTGAGAGGCTGTCTTCCCAGCTCTAGTCCTTCCGCCAAATAAAACTTAACTTTTAGGCTGTGCATTTATTTCAGTCGACAGTGTCAACCGAGAATCCTACATACAGCAAATTTAATACTAAAAAATAAGGCAAAATACTTTGCAGATATATAAAATTCATTGCTAGAAGACTTGCCTTATAAGAAATGCTTTAAAACTTTTTTAGGCTGAAAATAAGTGACCCCAGATGGTAATTTGGTGATTTTAATTCAAATGAAACAAGAGAAGATGCCTGTAGCTGTTTTTATGTATTTGTAGTAACACTATTAATGCATATTTTAATCCTTTTTTCTGTTAACTCATTCAGACAGCACATGTTTAAAACTGTATATATAATATATATATAGCTGAAAAATATATATTTTCTAAAATTTTATACAGTATGTTTTATTATATATTATAAAATTTTACCTAAATTATATGTATTTTTATAGAAGCATACTTGATGTACAATATTATATTAGTTTCAGGTATATTGAATGTGATTCAATATTTTTATAGATTATAAACTATTTAAAGTTATTATAAAATATTGGCTATATTCCCTGTGCTAGGCAATTCTTTTTCTTTTAGCTTATTTATTTTGTATAGAGTAGTTTGTACCTCTTGATCTCCTATCCCAACCTTGCCTTTCCCCCTTCTCTCACCTCACTGATAACCACTAGTTTGTACTCTATATCTGTGAATCTGTTTGTTTTGTCATATTTATTCATTTGTCCCATTTTTTAGATTCCAGTTATAAGTGAGAACACAGTATTTGTCCTTGTCTGTCTGACTTATTTTACTGAGCATAATACCTTCCAGGCTCATCCATATTTTTGCAAATGGCAAAATTTCATTCTTGTTTTATAGCTGAGTAATATACCAATGTATATACATATATCATATCTTCTTTATCCACTCATCTGTTGAACACTTAGGTTGCTTCTATATCTTATTGTAAATAATGCTGCAATGAACATTTGGGTGCATATATCTTTTCAAATTAGTGTTTTCATTTTCTTCAGATATGTATACAGGAGTGGAATTGCTGGATCGTGTGGTAGTTCTAGTTTTAGTTTTTAGAGGAACCATCATACTGTTTTTCATAATGGCTGAACCAATTTACATACCCACCAACAGTGTACAAGGGTTCCCTTTTATCCACATCCTCACCAGCAATTGTTATTTGTGGCCTTTTTGATGATATCCATTCTGATTGGTGTGAGGTGATTTCTCATTTTGATTTGACTTACATTTCCCTGACAATTAGCAATGTTGAACTTCTTTTCATATTGTTGTTGGTCATCAGCATGTCTTCTTTGGAAAAAATATCTATTCAGGTCTCCTGCCCATTTTTTATTTAGGTTGTTTGGTTTTTTGGTATTGAGTTTTTATGACCTGTTTATATATTTTGAATATTAACAACTTATTGGTCATATCATTTGCAATATTTTCTCCCATTCAGTAGATTGTCTTTTTGCTTTGTTGATGGTTCCCTTTGCTGTTCTAAAGCTTTTAAATTAAGTTAAATTGAACTTAATTGAACTTAATGTTTATTTTTGCTTTGATTTCCTTTGCCTTTGGAGACAGATTTTTAAAATATTGCTACAATTAATTTCAAAGAGTGTCCCGACTAGATTTTCTTCTAGGAATTTTATTATTTCCAGCTTTACATTTAGGTCTTTAATCAATTTTGGATTTAATTTTGTATATGGTTTAAGAAAATGTGCTAATTATTTTACATGCAGCTGTTCTGTTTTCCAGCATTACTTATTGAAGAAACTGTTTTTTTCCCCATTGTATTTTCTTGCCTCCTTTGGCATAGATTAAGTGGCCATACATATGTTGCTTTATTTCTGCACTCTCTATTCTGTTCCACTGATCTGTATGTCTGCTTTTGTACCAGTATAATACCGTTTTGATTACTGTAGCTTTGTAGTAGAGTCTGAAGTCAGGAAGTGTGATATCTTTAGCTTTTTTCTTTTTCTCAAGATTGCTTTGGAAATTCAGGTTTTCTGGCTTCATATAAATTTTAAGATTATTTATCCTATTTCAGTGAAAAATGTCATGGGTATTTTCAAAGGGATTGGAATATATATGTAGATTCCATGTACATATATAGATGGAAATTTTAACAATGTTAATTTTTGAAATCCATAAACACTGAATATTATTCCATTTCTTTGTATCATCTTCAATTTCCTTTGTCAGTGCCTTATCATTTTCAGAGTATATGCCTTTAACCTCCTTGGTTAAGTTAATTCTTAAACATTTTATTCTTTTTGATGTGATTTGCATCAAAAAGAATAAAATGTCTAGAAAGTTCAGTTTTTTCATATTTTCTTTCTAATAGTTCATTATTAGTGTATGGAAAAGCAACAGATTTCTGTATATTAATCTTGTGTCCTGAAACTTTATTTTCTTCTAAAATTAGGAACAAGACAAAGATGTCCACTCTCACCACTTCTATTTAACATAGTATTGGAAGTCCTTAGCCACAGCAATCAGACAACAAGAAGAAATGTAAGACATCAAAATTGGAAGTGAATTAAGTGAATTCAGTAAAGTTGCACTTAATAGTTCTAAATTTCTTAGTGGAGACTATAAGGTCTTCTATAACATGTCATCTGCAAATAGTGACAGTTTACTTCTTCCAATTTGGATGTCTTACATTTCTTCTTGTCTGATTGCTGTGGCTAAGGACTTCCAATGCTATGTTAAATAGAAGTGGTGAGAGTGAACATCTTTGTCTTGTTCCTAATTTTAGAAGAAAAGCTTCAGCTTTGAACCATTGAGTATGATGTTAGCTGTGGGTTTGTCATATATATGGCCTTCATTATTTTGTGAGATATGCTCCCTCTATACCAACTTTGTTAAGTTATTATCATTAATGGATATTTAATTTTATCAAATGCCTTTTTCTGGATCTATTGAGATTATCATGTGATTTTTATCCTTCCTTTTGTTGATGTGGTGTATCACATGAATTGATTTGTGGATATTGATCCATCCTTGATCCCTGTAATATATCCCATTTGATCATGATCCTTTTAGTATATTGTTTAAATCAGTTTGCTAATATTTTGTTGAGGATTTCTGTAGCTATGTTCATCAGGGATATTGATTTGTAAATTTCTTATTTTTGGGTAATTTATCTGGTATTAATATCAGGGTAATAGTGGCCTCATAGTATAAATTTGAGAGTGTTCTCTACTCAGTTTTTTGGAATAGCTTAAGAAGGATAGGTATAGCTCTTCTTTATATATTTTGTAATTCTCCTGTGAAGCCATCCAGTCCTGGACTTTTATTTGCTGGGAGTTTTTTGATTAATAATTCAATTTCACTACTAATGATCAGTCTGTTCACATTGCTATTTCTTCCTGATAGCAAGACAATCTGGGAAGATTATATTTCTAGAACTGTACCTTTTTCTTCTAGGTTATATAATTTGTTGGCATATAACTGGTTATAATTCACTCACAATTTTTTATATCTCTGCGATGTAACCTGTAATTTCTCTTCTTTCATTTCTTATTTTGTTATTTGGGTTTTCTCCCTTTTTTCTTCATGAACCTGGATAAACTCTCATAACTTTTGTTTTTCTTTCAAAAAAAAAATCTGTTGGTTTCATCTTTTCTTTTTTGTCCCTATTTTATCTATTTCCTCTCTGATCTTTATTTTTTCTTCCTTCTTTCCACAACTTTGGGTTGTGTTTGGTCTTATTTTTCTAATTTCTTCAAATAATAAGTTATGTTGCTTATTTCAAATTTTGTTTTTATTTCTTGAGTAGTCTATCTCACTGTAAACTTCCCTCTTAAAACTGCTTTTGCTGCATCCCATAGGTTTGGAAAGTTATGTTTTGATTTCAGTTTGTCTTCAGGCATTTTCTGATTTCCTCTTTCATTTCTTCATTAATCCCTTGAGTTTTCAGTAGCATGTTGTTTAGTCTCCGTGTGTTTGCATTTTTCCCATTTTTTCCTGTAATTGATTTCTAGTTTCATACCATTCTGGTTTGAAAAAATTCTTGATATAATTTCTATCCCTTAAATATGTTAAGACTTGTTTTGTGTCCTAGCATGTGGTCTATACTGGAGATCTTTCTTTGTGCATTTGAAAAGTATGTGTATTCTGCTGTTTTTGCATAGAATATATCTATTAAGTCCAACTGTTTATTATGTTATTTAGTACTTTTTTCTCCTTATTGATTTTCTATTTAATGATCTATCCATTGATGTATGTGAGATGTCAAAGTCCTCAAATATTATTGTAAATTTCTTCCTTTATATCTGTCAATATTTGCTTTATATATTTAGGTGATTCTATATTAGATGCATATGTTAGTAAGTGTTACATCATCTTCCTATGTTGATCTTATATTAATCATTATATAATGCCTGTCTTTGTTTTTGTTATAGACAATGTTTTAAAGTCTAGTTAGTCCAGTATGAGTATTGCTGCTCTTGCTTTCTTGTTATTTCCATTTTCATGAAATATCTTCTTTCCATCCCCTCACTATCAGTTGGTGTGTGCCTTTACATATGGAGTGAGTGTCTTGTAAGTAGCATATAGATGGTTCATCTTTTCATATCCAGTCAGCCACCCTGTGTATTACATTTGGAGCACTTAGTCCATTGACATTTAAAAGTAATTATTGATAGTTATGAACTTATTGTCACTTAGTTACTTATTTTCTGGTTGTTTTGTAGTTCTTCTCTGTTCACTTTCTTTTAGAGTCTTCCATTGTTATATACATTGTTCTATATATATACTTGTTTATACTGTTAGTAGAGTTCAAATACATTTTAAAAGATCTACATTTTTACTCCCCTCACTCAGGTTTTTTTTGATATCTGTTTTACATCTTCACATTTACCCTTTAATTACTTATTGTAGTTGTAGTCAACTTTACAATTTTTATCTTTTAATCTTCATACAATCCTTTTATAGTGGTTAATCCACAACCTTTATTATATATTTGACTTTATTAGTGTGATTTTTCATGTCTTATAAATTCTTATTTTTCATTGTAACCTTTTTCTTTTCTATTTAGAGAAGACCCTTTAACATTTCTCTTAGGGTCCAGTTAGTAGTAATGAACTCTTTTAGATTTTACTTGTCTGAGAAATTCTTTATATAACCTTTAATTCTGAATATTAATCTTACTGTGTATAATATCTTAGTTTGGAGGTTTTTCCCTTTCAGCACTTTAAAGATATCATCCCACTCCCTTCTTGTCTACAAATTTTCTGCAGAAAAATCAACTGATAGCATAATGGGGGTTCCCTTGTATTTGATTTTTTTTCTTTTACTGTCTTCAGAATTCTCTTTTACTTTGACTTTTGTCATTTTAATTATAATATTTCTTGGTGTGAGTCTCTTTGGTTTTATCTTGTTTGGGATCTCTGTAATTCCTGTACCTGAATATCTATTTCTTTCTTTGGAAGTTTGGAAAGTTTTCAGCCATAATTTTGTCAAATACACTTTTAACCATTTTCCCTCTTTCTTCTCCTTTTAGAACCCCTATAATGTAAATGTTAGTATGCCTGATGCTGTCCCAGAAGTCCCTTAAACTCTTCTATTTTTATTCATTTAAATTTTCCATTCTGATTGGATGATTTCCAATATTTTATCTTCCAGATCACTTATGCATTATTTTGTATCACCTAGTCTGCTATTTGTAACTTCTTGTCTGTTTTTCATTTAAGTTATTGTTTCTTCAGCTCTGATTCTTTTTTAATATTATCTAATTCCTGTTAAAATTCTCCCTCTGTTCATTTATTCAATTCCTTAGTTCAATTAGCATTCTTATTACTAATGCTTTGAACAATTTATCTGGTAAATTATTTATCTCTGTTTCATTCGTTGATTTTTCAGGGTTTATTTTTTCTTGTTCTTTGATTTGGAACACACTCTTCTGTCTTCTCATTTTCTTATCTTTATACAAAATTAAGTAAAACAGTTACCTATCCTGGTTTTAGTGTGATTTCCTCATGTAGGAGCATCCTTTTGCAGTCTACATGTGCTCAGTGGTTTTGTTGGGAGTATTTGTTCTGAAGTGAATATGGATCACATTTTCCAGGGTTGGCTTGCAGCTATCACCTTAGTGGATGGTGGGGCTAGAAATGGAGCAGCTAGAGCAGAGCTAGGTGTAAGCCAAGGCTTCTTTGAAGTGGCTTTCTTTGAATTATCATGGATAGAACTGGGTACCAAGACACTGAAGCAGAAGACCTGAGGATTACAATTGATCTGGTTCATTCCCTCTGTTTGTGCTCTCTTCCTGCCCATAAATAGCACTTTTGCCTCAGAAGGGAGAAGTACTCAACCAAGAGGGGCAGACTTAGTGCTTGTCATGTGCTGGTTAATGGTGTATGGTCATCCCAGCACACCAGTCAGAGCTCCAGATCACTCCCAATCCGATGCCTCCATGAATGCCAATAATGTTGACCCTTGCTCTGTTTGGATGCTGTGCCAGGTCAGAACCGGCTCTTCCCCCACAGCTGTGAAGTCTTCTTAGCAATGACAGCTTTCTCTCTAGTGTGGAGCTGTTGCCAAGGCCAGAGGGGCCAGAGCAGGCCCCAGGCACAAGCCTAGCCACATGCTGGAGAACAGCCAGCCCACCAGTCAGAGTTCCAGACCTCTCCCAATTTGTTGCCTAAGTGAATGCTAGTAGTGGCCACTGTCACTTAATTTGGATGCTATGCTAAGTCAGAGCTGGCTCTATTCTCCCAAACTACCCTCTCCTCAGCAATGGCCACTTTTTCCCTGTTGTCGAGCTGCACTGGAGCTAGAAGTGCCAAAGGAGTCACTCACTGCAGGCCAGGGTGCATGCTGAGGTGGTCACAGTAAACTGGCCAGAGTCCCAGGCAGTTCCAATCTGCTTCCTCCTCCTTGTACCTGGGATTAAGCAAGCATCTTTGTGCTCTTCTCAAGTGCAGTCTAGGTTTCTTACTAGTCTTCTAGCAAGTCCTATTGGTTTTCAAACCATCTAATGGGCCTCATCTTCCTGGTGCCAGGCCTGAAGACTATGGTGACTAATATGTATTTCAAACTCCTCACTTCTCATGTAAGATTTCTGAGACCATGATATTTCTCTCCTCTCCCATGTCCCCTTCTAGGAGCACAGGTCCCAACCCAATTTTTTTCTCTTCTGTTCCTATCCAACTCCATGTGGATCTTTCTTTGTATCCTTGGTTGTGTAAGAGTCTTCCAGATTCCAATTTGTTTTAAGTGAGAACTGCTCCACATGTAGATGTATTTTTGATGTGCTCATGAGAAGAGGTGAGCTCAGCATCCTCTTCTGCCATCTTGATCTTCTCTTCCTATATATATTACTTTATTTTTGACAATTGCACTTTAAATGAGTTAAGAGAAGAAAGCAGTAAATTATGGGCATAAGCTCATGTTATTTACATATATATAATATCGATGGGCCTATGATATGCAGGAAGCAACATATGTGTAATACATTTGCCAATAATAGCACAAAATAAGTCAATGGAAGCAAAGCTGTAATGAGCTAAGAAAATGACAAAAGATGGTAACTTAATCATTATAACCATGTATTGCTGGGTTTGTAATGTCAATAGAAGTAATATTTATAACAAAACATTAAAAAATAAGAAAAATGTATATAGGTATGTAGCCATAAATCTGAAGTTTATTTTGATAAGATAAATGATAAACCCAAAATCAGCCACTAAAAATAATTTAAAATATAAAGAAAAATTTATTAATGAAATTCAGTGCTACATTAGAAAATACTCACTCAATGTAAATAATCTGGTAAGGGAGGAGAAGAGGAATAATTAATATATGAGAGATATGGAAAACAAAAAGATGGCTGAGACAAATCTAACTATATTTATAACATTAAATGTGAATGGTAAAAAAAAATTTAAATAGAGATTGTCAGACTGGTTTAAAAAATATTCAACTATATGTTGTCTATAGAAGACTACTTTTGATTCAAAAACAGATTGAAAGTAAATGGATTAAAAATATGTATCATGCAAACTGCAACAAGAAATCTGGGGTGGATATAGTAATATCAGACAAATGGACATAAAATTTTTTGCTAGAAATTTTGCTAAAAGCAAGAAGCCAGTCACAAAAGACCACATAATATGTGGTTCCATTCATACAAATTCCATAATAGAGAACTCTATAGAGACAGAAAGTAGATTAGTGTCTTCTTAGAGCTAGGTGGAGTGGGGCAGGTGAAGATGACTATGAGGAAACAGTTTAAAGACTATAGGGTTTTTTCTTAATTGATGAAAGTACTCTAATTAAATGTGCTGATGGTTGCACAAATCCGTGAATATAAGAACATCCATTGAATTGTATACTCTATATGAATTAATTGTATGATACATGAATTATCTCAAAGTTTTTTTTTTAAACTGAACAGTGAAAAAATTTCCAATTAGAAAGTGGAAAAAAGATATGAAGAGAAATTTTACCAAAAAAGAAATACAGATGGCAAATAAGCACATGAAAAGATGTTCAATATCATTTGCAGTTAGGGAAATACAAGTTAAAACCACAGTGATGTATCACCATACATTTACCAGAATAGCTAAAATTTAAAAACATATTTATAACGTCAAATACTGACACAGATGTGTCAATCACTCACACAATTCTGATTGGAGTATAAGATGTCACAGTTTCTCTGGAAAATGGTTTGAGAGTTTCTTGAAAACTAAAGTGAAACTATCACTTGTCCCAGCAATTGGACATCCAGGCACTTATTCCAGAAAAAAAATGTAAACTTATGTTCCCACAGAAGCCTGTACAGTAATGACCATTGCAGATTTATTTGAAATAGCCTAAGTGGAATCGGCCTAGATGTGCCTCAACTGGTGAATGGTTGAAGAATCCATGGTAAATACTTACTGTGCAGTCCTACTCAACAATAAGATGGAACAAATGCTTGATACATGTAACCACTTGGATGAATCTTCAAAGAATTACGCTGAGTGGAAAAGAAAAAAGCCAATTGCAAAAGATTATATACTGTATTATTTCATTTATTAATTGTTGGAATAACCAAATTTTAGAAATGTAGTACAGATCAGTAGTTTCCAGGGATTTATAATGGAGGAGGAAGACAGGAGGATGGCAGGTCTGGTTATAAAAGGTCAATGTGATGAGCCATTGAAACTGTATCAGTAACTGGGTTGTGGTATGGAAGGAGTTTATTGGTACTAATCAGTAACTTCACTGTGGTGTGGATACAGGAATTTATGCAATTGATGCAATTTTATAAAACTTAATATACACATAAACACAAATGAGTAGAAACCTGAAGATCTGAATGAGATTGATAGATTGTATCAATGTCAGTGTTCTTGTTCTGATATACTAAAGTTTTGCAAAATGTTGCCTTTGGGGAGACCTAAGCAAAATGCATAAGGGGTTTTTCTATATTGCTTCTAACACTGTATGTGAATCTACAATTATATCAATTAAAATTTCAATTAAAATAATCCCAAGAAAATTCTAGTGGGCCCATTACAGTCTATCTCACCTGTGATTTCAACTAAACTCTCTGGACAAAAAACAAAAAGCAACTATCTGAGAACTTCAAAAAGTTAATAGTCAGCAGATTCATTATGGAATCAAAAGCTGAAGAATGACACTTACTTTTGGAAGTGAGTTTAGTGGGATTTTTTCCCCCTTTTTCATTTTTTGGCTTTGACTTTAAGGCAGTTCTAGTGAAGAACTGCACTCCAGGAAAGGATAACCAAGTCTCTGAAAGAAATCTGTCTTTCTGGCAATAGAATTGGGAAAGGAAACCATTATGAGCCAGAGAGTATTGGGATAAACCTTGTTTTTAATTCTTTTTTGCTCTTTTTCTCTCCAAGCTCTTTATCAAGAGTAGCCTCCTTCATGGGGTTGTACTGCAGCAGCAGTGGTCCAGTTACTTAAAACCATAAGAGGAAACTCATTTTTCTTGTTGAGGAAAGGGGATTTTGTTGTGCTCTACACTGGAATTTGCCACAACATTGTAAAATGATTATAAATCAATAAAAAATCTTAAAAAAAAAAAAAAAGAAAAGGGGATTTTGTGGTTCAAAGAATGTCTATATAATTTTCTCTTACTTTTAACATCTTTTTACTTTACTGTTTTCCTCTGAAGGGATGGTCTCAGACATACATAACTGCAAGGCACCATGCATGGCTAAAACTTTGAGAAATAGTTCATCTTTACAACAAAAGTACAGGGAAATGAGGCCATTTAGATCAAGACAGTATTAGAAAAATCACAGAAAATAGAGATCTGGTTAGGTAATCCCCTAATTCTATAGTCCCCAATAAACTCCTGTGCTATGCTTGTGACAGAGAGACCAAAAGTAGTACAGCAAAGGCTTTTGCTATTGATATGAACCAGCACCTGAATTCCAAACCAAATGCTAAGTGGTCCGTGGATGGAACATAAAAAATAGTATAGCAGAAGCTTTGAAACCTTAATTGACATTGAAATAATCAGCAACAAAAAGCAAGACAGAATTTCCAGTCTTAATCTACCCAAATTGAACTCCTGCTACAGCAAACAAACAAATTTTAAAACTGACATTATCAAGAAGATTTCTAACAAGATCCAGAGTCTTAAAACAAAACTCAAAAAGTCCAGACTATAATTCAAAGATATTCAGCTTACAAGAAACAGGAAAATGTGACCAATTCTCAAGGAAAAAAAAAAATCAACAGATGCCAACAACAATGAATGCAAGGTAGGAATTTAGCAAAGACATTAAAGTAACCATTATAACAATACTTTATAAAAAACAGGTAAATACATTGAAATTAACAGAAAGATGGGGGAGGGTACAGCTCAATGGTAGAGCACATGCTGAGCATGCATGAGGTCCTGGGTTCAATCCCCAGTACCTCCATCAAATAAAGCAAACAAACAAAAATAAATTAAAAAATAAATAAATAAACCTAATTACCAACCCTCAAATTAAATTAAAAAAGAAATATAAATATCAGTAGAAAATGGAAATTATAAAGAGAATAAAATGAATATTTTAGAACAAAAATACAAATTCTGATAAAAAGTATCACCATGGACATCAATATCACTGCAAGTTAAGTTTTTACTTATTTCTCTTCCCTTTTCTTAACAATGAATTAGACATCCACACCTGAACAAAGATCCTCTGCACATTTCACCACAGGATCTGGGAGGTTTCTAGTCCACCTGTGCATCTGAAATAAACAAATAATACTTCAGTAAGCATTGTAGACCCAAAGGAGCTCATATATCTTCTCCATTCTCACTTAAGGCAATCAGAGGGCACAAAAATACCTACAGAGTGAACAACTGAGCATAAACCCACAAAAAGAAAGAATTTGTGGAAGTCCAGTCTGCATGAAGGGAGAGTCCAGAACACCATCAGAATGGGTTAGAGACCAGTTTGGATGTAGAGGCGAGAGAGGATACACCAAGATGATCCCCCTTCCCAGTATGAACCTTCAAGGGGCTAGACTTTTGGCAGGAGCAGCAGCAACCTCTCTGTCAGAGAAAGTGGAGAGTGAGGACCTCTTCCATGGAGGAGGTGGAAAGTGAAAATGGTGAGTAACTGCCCAGTTATCCTAGTTGTGCAGGTTGTAGCTGGAATAACCCATTTCTCTTCAAAAGCATCCAAGGTGCTGAGGAGGGAACTCCATGACTGGGACAAATGAGGAGAAAGGGAATAGGGCACATAAGAATATCAAAGAGTATTAAAGGGGCACTTTTCTTGATGTTTACCTCAGAACTTCAGCAGGAATTCTGCTCAGAAAACTCTAAGAATACCCCAATCAAGGATGCCCCACCAAGCCCAAGGGTACCATGAAAAGCCCAAGTGTTAAATCCACACTTCACCACCTACTCTACTACCAGCTCCTTGTGATGCTTCTGAGTACACCCATGAGAATAAGCACTGGTAGACACAGAGGGAGCTCAGAAAATAGGCAATGTCAATGAGCAAGGGAGAAACCACAAACATGAGCTACAATGCCACCTTCTGCAATGCAAAAGAAAGATTTCTACTAGACAGCTTTTTGAATCATAAGAACCAAAGAAGGTATTAAAAATGTAATTAATGAGTTGTCTGTTACCTCAAATGCAAAAGTAGAAGCACATACCTATGAATAACAGGGAAAAAAAGGAAATATGCTATTACCCAAAAAATGATAATCCACCAACAACTGAATTCAAAGGGACAGAATATTGTGATATAACTGATAAATAATTTAAAGTAGTTTTTATGAAGGAATTTAATGAGTTACAAGAAATCTCAAAACACAATTCAATAAACTCAGGTACATGATTAATGAACAGAAGCAATTCTTTATGAAACAGATTGATATTATAAAAAAGAATCAAACAGAAATTCTGGAGCTGAAGTATTTGCTGAATGAGAAAAATACAATAGAGAATATCAGTAATAGGAAAATCCATACAGCAAAAAAAAAAAAAATATATATATATATAAGTGATTTGGAGTATAGGAATAAAGAAACAATTCAGTGAAAGAGGAGACAAGACTAAGAATTTTGAAAGTGAAGCATTAATGAAGAAAAAGAAAGAGGCTGGAGGAATAACTCCCAGACTACAGAAAATACTATAGAGCTACAGTCATCAAAACAGCATGGTATTGATACAAAAACAGACATATAAACCAATGGAACAGAACAGAGAGCCCAGAAATAAAACCACAATCTTTTAATCAACTAAACTTCAACAAAGGAGGCAAGAATATAAAATGGAATAAAGATAGGCTCTTCAGAAGATGGTGTTGGGAAAACTGGACAGCAGCATGTAAAGCAATGAATCTAGAACACTCCCTCACACCATACACAAAAATAAACTCAAAATGGATCATAGACTTAAACATAAGGCAAGATACAATAAATACCCCAGAAGAAAACATTGGAAAAACATTATCTGACATACATCTCAAACATGTTCTCCTAGGGCAATCTACCCAAGCAATAGAAATAAAAGCAAGAGTAAACAAATGGGACCTAATGAAACTTACAAGCTTCTTCACAGTAAAGGAAACCATAAGTAAAACAAAAAGACAACTAACGAAATCAGAAAAAAAATTTGCAAATGATGAAACCAACAAAGGCTTGATCTCCAGAATATATAAGCAGCTCATACGACTTAATAAGAAAAAAAACAAAGAACTCAATCCAAAAATGGGCAGAAGACCTAAACAAGCAATTCTCTAAGGAAGACATACAAATGATCAATAGGCACATGAAAAAATGCTCAGTATCACTAATTATCAGAGAAATGCAAATCAAAACTACAATGAGGTATCACCTCACACCAGCCAGAATGGCCATCATTCAAAAATACACAAATGACAAATGCTGGAGAGGCTGTGGACAAAAGGGAACCCACTTACACTGCTGGTGTGAATGTAGTTTGGTACAGCCACTGTGGAAAACAGTATGGAGATGCCTCAAAAGACTAGGAATAGACTTACCATATGACCCAAGAATCCTGCTTCTGGGCATATATCCAGAAGGAATCCTACTTGAAAAACACACCTGCACCCCAATGTTCATAGCAGTACTATTTACAATAGCCAAGACCTGGAAACAGCCTAAATGTCCATCAACAGATGACTGGACAAAGAAGAAAGGGTATATTTATGCAATGGAATACTATTCAGCCATAAAAACAACAACTTAACGCCATTTTCAGCAACATGGATGCTCCTGGAGAATGTCATTCTAAGTGAAGTAAGCCAGAAAGAGAAAGAAAAATACCATATGAGACCACTCATATGTGGAATCTAAAAAATAAAATAAAATAAAAACATAAATACAAAACAAAAACAGACTCATAAACATAGAATACAAACTTGTAGTTGCCAAAGGGGAAGGGTTAGGAAGGGACAGAATGAGATTTCAAAATTTGTAGATACTGACAGGCATATGCAGAATAGATAAACAAGATTATACTGTAAAGCACAGGGGAATATATACAAGATCTTGTGGTAGCTCACAGCAAAAAAAAAAAAAAAGTGACAAAAAATATAAGTATATTCATGTATAACTTAAAAATTGTGCTCTACTATGGAATTTGACACAACATTGTAAAATGACTATAACTCAATAAAAAAATGTAAAAAAGTGAATAAACTGAAAGTTATTGGTGTATATAAGAGAGGCAAAAACTAGGATAATTAATGTTCCATAAGAATAAGAGAGAGAGTAGAGAGCAGAGAGTTTATTTAAAGAAATAATAGCTGAGAACTTCCCAAACTTGGGAGAGAACTTGGGCATACAACTCTATGAAGCTAATACAATACACTATTATCTCAATGCCAAAAGGCCTTCTCCAAGGCACATTATAATAAAACTGTCAGGAATCAATGATTAAGTATCTTAAGGGCAGCCAGGGGGAAAAATGGAAGTAACCTAAAAGGAGAACCCTCATTAAGCTAGCAGCCAGTTTCTAAGCAGAAATTCTACAGATCAGGAGAAAGTTGAATGACATATTTGAAGTGTTGAAAAAATAAAAAATACCAAACAAGAATACTTTATCCAGCAAGGTTATCCTTCATATATGAAAGAGAAATTTAAAAAAACAAAAGCCAAAAAATCTCACCACCACTAGAACTGCCTTGCAAGAATTGCTTGTAATAAGTTCTTCAAACTGAAATGAAAATATGCTAATCAATGACACGAAAACATATGAAAGTACAAAACACCCTAATAAAGGTGAAAAAGAGACAGTCAGAACTAGAAAACTGTAATTATATTAGGATAGAATGTTAATCACTTAACTATATAGTATAAAGTTTAAAAGTGTATTAAAAATAACTATAGCTACTATGATTTGCTAATGAATACACAGCACAAAAAGGTAGATTGTGATTTCAGAAATATAAAAGGGAAAATATAAAAAGGTAGTAGTAGGAGGGGTTTGAGCCAAGATGGCAGAATAGAGACTCACAGTTCGCCCTCTCCCACAAAGACACCAAGAATTACACCTACAAACCCATTGAATCTCACATAATACTACTGAACTCTGGCAGAGTGTCTCTCATTTTGAAATACAGGAGGATTCTCACAAAATCTGGCCTGAAAAAACGGAAAAAGAAAAAAATCATTTCAGAACCAGTCTTGCAGTGAGGAAGCAGCATAGGAAGAAAGGCACTCTCACACTGGGATGCCCCCTCTCTATCCAGGAGGTCAGCGGGGACAGAAGCAGAGCTTCTGAGGCTTGAAGGAAAGAGTGGCAACTGCTTGGCAGACAGAACTAAGGAAAAATTCCACGGAGGGTCCATGTGATCCCTGGTCCTATATGCAAGCTGGCAGGGTCAAGCTGGGACTGGCTGCTGGAGATCAGTGAGGAACCCAGGCGGAGGGAAGGGGCCCAGGGCATATAGGCAGCCTCGGGGGACTGGAGGGCAGTGTGAGTTCTGGCTGGTGTTGTGTATGGAACAGAATAGCCTGGGACCATCATAAAAAGCACCACTACTGGTATGCATCAGGGGAGAGGCACAACACAGCTGCACCATAACCCCTGTCTTCATTTGGCTCCACTGTTGATGTGTTCTCCTGAGAAAAGAGGTGGGACTAGGTCAAAGAAATCATGGCTGTATGGAGTCAGGGATGAAAGCTGAATTAATAATCAGGTGCCCCACAACTTCACAAGTGGGACAGATATTTTTACAACCCCAGGCAGAGAGGGTGGATTTGCTTTCTATGGACCCTTTTTGGATGTGCGCCTCTGTGACAAACAGGCAGAGAGTAGAGTACTGACTCACGGCAGAGGTGAGTATGGGTATTTACAACAAGTCTGCATACCAGACCATATGTGGAGGTGGGGCTGGGGTCTACACTGACCCTGTGATGCACCACAGATTCAGGTGTGTGATTGAACACTTGCTATGGTGGGTCCTAGGGCCTGACATTGGTAGATATGCATAGGTGGTTCCTGGGGCTCAGAACCTAGGGGACACCAGAGCAGGTGGCCGAAATTCCTGCAGCTAAGGTGGGGACAAAGTCAGCTTCAACAAAGAGTACCTTGGAAGCCCACATAACAAGTGACAATCAGCACCACAGAGGACATAACCCAGTGGACATCTCCTGCACTTTTCTTCCCAGCTGAAGCACTTGAACCTGCCTAATACAAAACACAGCACAGAAGCAAGTCTAGAAGCCCCTATTCCAGCAGCAGGGGAGCAGGACAGGCCCCTGTCAAGCCTGTGACAACTATAGAACAAAAAAGAAAGCCAGATTCAACAACAATGATCAAGAGAGTCTCTGAATACCACAACATGAACCACACTCCAAATCAAAGGGATAATAGCCAAAACACATGAAGGAAGACGTGGCAACCATACATACTAAGAACAGCCATCACAACGAAATTATTGGATGCACATAGTCTGCCCAAGAATGCTCCCACTTTAAATAAAAACAAACAAAAACTAAAACAGCTCTTCAAGACCACAGTAGATAGCTGACACTCCTAAATTCATAGTGCCAGAAAAATATAAGTAAAATGAAGAAGCAGAGGAACTACTACCAAATAAAAGAACAAGAGAAATCCCATGAAAGAATGACCAATGAAATAGACCAAAATAGACTACTAGATAATGACTTCAAAAAGAGAATGAACAATGCAATAAAAAAAACTAAAATAGACTATCAACAGAGACAGACAATGCTTTAAAAAGGAAATTTAAACTATAAAGAAGAGCCAATTAAAAACATAAAATTCAATTGTTGAGTTAAGAGCCAAGCTAAACACAGTCAAAAGCAGAGTAAATAATGCAGAGGAATGAATAAGAGACTTAGAATACAGGATAACAGAAGTCACCTAACCAAAACACTAGACAGAAAAGTAAGTAAGAAAGAACCAATGAATGCAATATAGGGGATCTAAGGGATAATATAAAACATGCCAACCTATGTATAATAGTGGTCCCAGAAGGAGAAGAAAGAGAAAATGGGATTGAAAAGGTATTAGAAGAAATCATGAACGAAAACTTTCAAAACTTAAGGAAGGAAACATACTCAAGTACAGGAGACATAGAGGGTCCCAAATAATAAGATCCAAAAGAGACCTACACCAAGATATATTATAATTAAGATGACCAAATTTAAAGATAAAGAAAATATTCTAAAGGCAACAAGAGAAAAAAAGTTATTTACAAGGGAACCCCCATAAATCTTTCAGCTGATTTCTTTACAGAAACACTCCTGGACAGAAAGGAGTGGTAAGATATATTCAAAATTCTAAGTGAGAAAAAGCTGCAATTTAGGATAGTCTACTTAGCAAGAATATCCGTTAGAGTAGAAGGAGAGAAAAAATTTCACAGACAAGCAAAAACTAAAGAAATTCAGCAGTACTAAACCTATATCAAAAGAAATATTGATAGGTCTACAGTAAATAGAAAAGAAACAGGAAGCTATAGAAATGAGAAAACCATAATTAAAAATGTGATAGCTATAGTGAATTATAAGAGAATAAACATGAAGATGTAAAAAAATAAATAAAAATAAAGGATATCAAAATCATAAAAAGTGGGAGAGGGGACAAGAAAATATAGATTTTTTTCTACTTCTTCTTTTTTTCTTCATTCTTTTTAGGATGTGTTTGAAGCTACATGACTATCAGTCTAAAGCAAACAGATATAGTAAGGGATAAACATACCGAAAAACAGGGTAACCACAATTCAAAAGCATACAATAGAGTTACAAAAATCAAAAAGAAACCAAGATAATGCAAAAGAAAATTATCAAACCACAAAAAGTAAAACAAAAAGGAAAAGTAAGGAACGGAAAAGAAATTTTAATCAAATGGAAAACAAAGTTCAAACTGGCAACAAAAACACATCTCTTAACAATTAATATAAATATCAATGGACTAAATGCTCCAATCAAAAGACAAAGAGCAGCAGATTGGATAATAAAATAAAAGTATAAAATAGAAAAAAGAGACAGCACAAATTAGCAAAATAATAAAGGAAAATGGAGAAATTACAACAAATAAAATAGAAATACAGAATATCATATGATATATTATGAAAAACTATAAGAAAGTAAACTGGATAACCTAGAGGAGATGGACAAGTTTCTGGAAATATACAGTCCAACAAGACTGAATCAAGAAGAAACTGACCACTTGAACAAACCGATCACAAGAAATGAAATGAAAACAGCAATAAAAAAAAACTCCCTACAAATAAAAGTCCAAGACCAGACAGCTTCATCAGAGAATTCTGCCAAACATACAAAGAAGAATTCATACCAATCCTTCTCAAACTCTTCCAGAAGATTGAAAAGGAGGGAATACTCCCAGACTCATTCTATGGAGCCACCATCACCCTGATACCAAAACCAGGCAAAGACACTACTGAAAAAGAGAATTACAGACCAACATCACTGATGAACATAGATGACAAAATCCTCACCAAAATATTAGGAAATAGAATCCAACAGCACACAAAAAAGATTATACATCATGACCAAGTGGCGTTCATCCCAGGGACACAAGGGTGGTTCAACATACACAAATCAATCAATGTAATACATCACATCAACAAGAGAAAGGACAAAAACCACATGATCATCTCAATACATGCAGAAAAAGCATTTGATAAAATTCAACACCCGTTTATGATAAAAAAAAAATTCTCACCAAGGTGGGTATAGAGGGAACATATCTCAACATAATAAAAGCTATATGTGACAATCCTGCAGCCAGCATAGTACTCAATGGTGAAAATCTCAAAAGCTTCCCACTAAAATCTGGGACAAGACAAGGATACCCACTAACACCACTCCTATTCAACATAGACTTGGAAATCCTAGCCACAGCAATCAGGCAAGAGAGAGAAATAAAAAGGATCCAAACTGGAAAAGAAGAGGTAAAAGTGTCACTATATGCTGATGACATGTTACAATATATATAAAACCCTAAAAGGTCCACACAAAAACTACTAGAGCTGATTGATGAATTCAGCAAGGTAGCAGGTTACAAGATTAAGGTTCAAAAATCAGTTGCATTTCTATACACTAAGAATGAATCAACAGAAAAAGAAAGTAAAGAAACAACCCTCTTTAAAATAGCACCCAAATTAATAAAACCTAGGAATAATTCTAAACAAGGAGATGAAAGAATTATACACATGAAAGTATAAACCATTGATCATGGAAATTAAAGAAGACTTTAAAAAATGGAAAGATATCCATGCTCTTGGATTGGAAGAATCAATATTGTTAAAATGGTCACACTGCCCAAAGCAATCTACAGATTTAATGCAATCCCTATCCAATTACCCAGGACATATTTCACATAACTAGAACAAATCATAATACATTTTATATGGAAACACAAAAGATGTAGAATTGCCAAAGCATTATTGAAGAAAAAGAAAGAGGCTGGAGGAATAATTCTCCCAGACTCCAGACAATATTATAGACCTACAGTCATCAAGACAGCATGGTATTGATACAAAACATATAGACCAATGGAACAAAATAGAGAGCCCAGAAATGAACCCACAAAATTTTGGTCACTAATCCTCGACAAAGGAGGCAAGAATATACAATGGAATAAAGATAGGCTCTTCAGAAAATAGTGTTGGGAAAACTGGACAGCAGCATGTAAAGCAATGAAGCTAGAACACTCCCTCACACCATACACAAAAATAAACTCAAAATGGATCATAGACTTAAACATAATACAATATACAATAAACCTCCTAGAAGAAAATATAAGCAAAACAGTATCTGACATACATCTCAAAAAATGTTCTCCTAGGGCAGTCTACCCAAGCAATAGAAATAAAAGCAAGATTAAATAAATGGGACCTAATGAAACTTACAAGTTTCTGCACAGCAAAGGAAACCATAAGTAAAACAAAAAAACAACCTACAGAATAGGAGAAAATTTTTGCACATGAAATTGACAAAGGCTTGATCTCCAGAATATATAAGCAGCTCATATGACTTAATAGGTAAAAAACAAACAACACAATCCAAAATTGGGCAGAAGACCTAAACAAGCAACTCTCCAAGGAAGAAGTACAAATGATCAATAGGCAGATGAAAAAATGCTAAGTATCACTAATTATCAGAGAAATGCAAATCAAAACTACAATGAGGTATCACCACACACCAATCAGAATGTCCATCATTCTAACGTCCACAAATGACAAATGCTGGAGAGGCTGTGGAGTAAAGGGAACCCTCCTACACTGCTGGTGGGAATGGAGTTTAGTGCAGCCACTGTGGAAAACAGTATGGAGATTCCTCAAAAGATTAGGAATAGACTTAACCATATAACCCAGGAATCCCACTCCTGGGCATATATCCAGAAGTAATCCTAATTCAAAATGACATCTGCGCCCCAATGTTCATAGCAGTACTATTTACAATAGCCAAGACATGGAAACAGCCTAAATGTCCATCAACAGATGACTGTATAAAGAAGGGATGGTATATTTATACAATGGAATACTACTCAGCCATAAAAACTGACAACATAATGCCATTTACAGCAACATGGATGTCCCTGGAGAATCTCATTCTAAGTGAAGTAAGCCAGAAAGAGAAAGAAATATACCATATGAGATCACTCATATATGGAATCTAAAAAAATACAAGAAAAAGGAAAAAGAAGAACATAAATATGAAACAGAAGCAGACTCATAGCATAGAATACATACTTGTGGTTGCCAAGGGGGTAGGGGGTGGGAAGGGACAGACTGGGATTTCAAAATGTAGAATAGATAAAGAAGATTATACTGTATAGCACAGGGAAATATACGCAAGATATTTTGGTAGCTCACAGCAAAAAAAAATTTTTTTGACAATGTATATATGTATGTTTATGTATAACTGAAAAATTGTGCTCTACACTGGAATTTCACACAACATCGTAAAATGACTAAAACTGAATAAAAAAATTAAAAAAGAAGCTCTTGGTTTGATTGACTTTTTCTATTGCTTTTTAATGCCCATTTAATTTATTTCCTACCTGATCTTTATTGTTTCCTTCCCTCTGCTGACTTAATTTTGCTTGCTCTCTCTCCTGTTTCTAATTCTCGATGATAGGTAGATTGTTTACTTGAGATTGTTCTTTTCTGAGGAAATCCCATATCACTATAAACTTCCCGCTTAGGACTGCTTTTGTTACTTACCATAGATTTTGTGTGGTTGTGTTTTTATTGTCACTTCTCTCAAAGTATGTTTTCCTTCCTTTTTGATTTCATCATTGACCCATTGGTTTTTTAGTAGAATGTTGTTTTATCTCCATTTTGTCATTGATTTCTCCTTTGTTTTCCTGTGATTGTTTTCTAATTTCATGGCACTGTGATCAGAGAAGATGTTTGAAATTATTTCTATCCTTTTAAATTTGTTGAGCTTTTTTTCATGCTGAGTGCATGATCTATCCTACAGAATGTTCAATGAGCTCTTGAAAAGAATGTGTATTCTGGGTTTTGAGGATGTAATGTCCTATAAAGTTCAACCAAGTCCAACTGTTGTATTGTATCATTTGGTTTCTCTGTTGTTTTACTTATTTTCTCTTTGGATGACCTGTCCAACGAAGTTAATGTGGTGTTAAAAATCTCCTACTGTGATTGTGTTCCCATTATTTTCTCCCTTTATGTCTGTTAGCATTTTCCTTACGTATTTGTGTGCTCCTATATTGGGTGCATGTATCCTAATGAATGTAATATACTCATCTTGTGTTGCTCCTCTAATCATTATATAGTATCCTTCCTTATCTTTGTGGTCTGTTTTTTTAAGGCTATTTTGTCTGAAATCAGTATCACTACTCCTTTATTGTTTCCATTTGCATGAAATATCTTTTTCCATCCTCTCACTTTCAATCTATGTGTATCCTTCTCCCTAAATTGAGTCTCTTGTATGCAGCATATTGTAGGTTTTTGTTTTACTATCCTATCTGCTACTCTATGTCTTTTGATTGCAGCATTTAGTCCTTTGTCATTTACAATAATTATTGATAAATGTGTGTTTATTGCCATTTTGAACTAGTTTTCCAGTTGATTTGGTATTTCTTCTTTGTTCTTCTTTTGTGTGTGTGTGGTTTGATCATTTTCTTTTGTATTATCTTGGTTTCTTTTTGGTTTTTGTGACTTTGTTTTATGCTTTTGATTTTTGGTTACCTTATTTTTCAAGTATACCAACCCATTAATATATCTCTTTGCTTTAAACTGATAGTCATATAAGCTCAAACACATCGTAAAAAGAATGAAAGAAAAAAATCTATATTTTCTTGCTCCCTTGTCCCACTTTTAATGACTTTGATATCTTCTTTTACATTTTCGTGTTTATTCTGTTGCAAATCATTGTAGTTATTCCATTTGCAGTTTTAGCTTTCTACTTTCCATTGCATCCTGCTTTTTTCTACTTAGAGTAGGCCTTTCAACATTTCTTTTAGGATAGGTTTAGTATTGCTGAATTCTTCTAGTTTTTACTTGTTTGTGAAATTCTTTATCTCTTCTTCTGTTCTAAAGGAAATCCTTGATGGATAGAGCATCCTAGATTGCAGATTTTTCTCATTTAGGACTTTGAATATATCTTGCCACTCCCTTCTGGCCTGCAATGTTTGTGTAGAGAAATCAACTGAAAGCCTTATGGAGGTTCCCTTGTAATTAACTTTTTTTTCCCTTGTTATTAACTCGTTTTTTTCCCTTGTTACCTTTAGAATCATGTCTGTATCTTTAATGTTGATCATCTTGGTGTAAGTCTACTTGGGATCTCTTGTTTGGGACCCTCTGTGCTTCTTGAACTTGGATATGTGACTCCCTCTTTATGTTTGGAGTTTTCAGTCATAATTTTTTGAAATACCTTCTGAACCCCCTTTGGTCTTCCTTCTGCTTCTGGGACACTTATTATACATAGTTTGGCATGCTTTATATTGTCCATATTTGCCTTTTATTGCTTTCATTGGTTTTTATTTGCTATTCTGTCTGCTCTTCTGATTGGGTGTCTTCTATTATCCTATCTTCTAAGTCACTTATTTGTTCCTCTGCATTATCTAGTCTGCTTTTGCCTGCCTTTAGCTCAGCTCTTAGCTCAGTCAATGAGTTTTCTGCTCTTAATTGGGTCCACTTTATAGTTTCAATTTCCTTTTTATAGTATTCTCTGTCTCTAATCATCTTTTCCCTTATTTCCTTCAGTGCTTTTATCACCCCCTTTTTGAAGTCATGATCTAATAAATTATTGAGGTCTATTTCATTGATCAACTTTTAAGGAGACTTCTTTTGTTATTTTAATTGGGATTAGTTCATTTCCTTCTTCATTTTACTTATATCTCTCTGGTACCATGGATTATGGAATATCAGTTATGTATTGTAGACTTTAAGGGTTATTTTCTGTTTAAAAATATGCATACCTGTGTAGACTGTGTGCCTCTAATAATTTTATTATGAGGTTTATTTTTAGTATGGATGGTTGCCATGTCTTTCTTCAGTGTGTGTTGGCTGTAATTCCTTTGATTGGGGGTGTGGCTGGTGTGGTGATCAGAGCCCGTCCTTGTTGTTTTGCAGGGCCTCCATTTTGTTCTGTGGTTGTCACATCCCTGACAGGAGCCAGGTATATTCTCCTTTTGTTGGAATGGAAGCTTCCAGACCAATTTCTGAGCTGCAGTGTGTGGTAGGCAGGGTTCGAGTGCTTTGAGTACTCTTTGTTGACGCTACCCTTGTCCCCACTTTAGCCACATGAATGCCACTGTTCTGGTCTGGTGTCCTCCAGGTTCTCTGCCTTCAGAGTTACCAGTGCAGTTCTGCTGACTTTTGGGTTCCACATCTGGATTGAGGTGCACTATCGGGTCAGTGCCATACCCAGTGCCAAAAGGTGTACCTGTACTCGCCCCACTGTGTGAACTCTGCTCATTTGTCTTAGAGGCTTGTGCAGGTAGAGCCCCAGCCACTCTGTGATTGTGTAGACATGCTAACAGGTCAGTGCTGTCCTTAGCACCACATCCACTCATGGTAGGCAGGTTAGCTGGAAACAGCTGCACCAGCCCTCACCCCCACTGTATGCCAGAACTTTGCTTCTTGCTCCTTTGTCTTAGAGGCAAGAGTCTCAAAGGCACACTTGGAGAAAAATAAATCCCCTCTGCCTGGGGCTGTAATCAAATCTCAATCCTGCCTATGAAATTTCACATCCCTTGTGTACAGATTCAGGTTCCAACCCCACCTCCACCTGGGAGGTGCACACTAGTGAATATAGTGGCTAAGGAAAGCCTTTCTTCTCTTCTTCCTAAAACATGCCAGTGATGGTGCCATGGGCTTGCAAAGACAAAGGCTATGTCCCCGCCATGTTGCACCCTACACCCCTATGCACAATAGCACTGTGGCTTTCTTTCTTTTTTTACAGGGGATCCAGGCTCTTCTGTTCTGTATACACTCCTAGCCACAGTGTATAGCACACTACAGTCCTCTGAGGCTGCCTCTGTGCAGCCATCCCTAACTCTCCACCTGGCTCTAGCAGACAGTCCTGGCCCATACTTTCCAGGTCATCTAGGGCTTGGGATCACAGGGACCCTTTTTGCCAATTTCTATTAGTCCTATCAACCAAGGTTTGCTGTGCACTCCCCCGAGGCTTTGAGGTTCTCCCTCTGTCCCCACTGACCTCTCCATTGGAGTGGGGGTGACCAAGTGTGAGTGCTATTCCTCCTTGGCTGCTCCCTCCAAGAAGCACAGATAAATAACTAATTTGTTTTTCTTCTTTTCATTCTCCTACCAGATTTATGAGGAATTTTTTCTTTTGAAGAAGATGATGTTCTGTCAAAGTTCAGCAGTTGTTCTGAGTGAATGGGTGGGGCCATGAATGTATGTCTTGGGGTATTCATGGGATAGGGTGAACTAAAAGTGTACTTCTACTCCACCTTCTTGGCTGTTCCCCTTCAACTTCTTTTTTCATAATGGTTTTGCTGCATCTCATAAGTTTTGATATTTTGTGTTTTCATTTTCATTTGTCCCAAAATATTTTCTTCTTTCTCATTTAATTTCTTCTTTGAATCATTGGTTGTTGGAAGATGTGTTTTTTAGTTTTCATATATTTTTAAGTTTTCCAATTTTTCTTCTTAATTGTCCAGCTTTCCTTCCTACTAACTTTGTTTCATTTGATTGTGATCAGAAAAGATACATGATATGAAATAAATTTTTGAAAATTTTAGGCCAAATTCATAGCTTAATGTATATATTATCCTGCCAAATGTTCCATGTGCACTTGAGAAGAAATGTGTACTTTGCTGTTTATGATTAGACTGTTCTATATATGTCTTCTAGGTCTAGTTGGTTAATAATGTTATTCAAGTTCATTACTTTCTTATTTATTTTCTATCCATTTTTCATAGTGGGGTATTGAAGTTTCCAACTATTGCTTTAAAACTCTCTATTTCTTTCTTTAATTCTGTCCATATTTGAACTTCCCTGTTTCTTTGGATATAAAGTGAGTTTTTTCAGACCATATATACCTGGATCATGTTTTTCTAAATCCAGTTTTCTAGCATTTATCTTTTTAATTTCATCTTATTGAAGTATAACTAATGTATAGTAATATTATATGTTTCAGGTCTACAGAATAATGAGTCACAATTTTTAAAAGTTATACTTCATTTATAGTTATTATAAAATATTGGCTTCATTTACCATGCTGTACAACATATCCTTGTAGATTATTTTATACCTAATAGCTTGTACCTCACATTTCCCTACCCTTATATCGACCCTCTCTCCTTTCCTCTCCCCACTGGTAATCACTAGTTTGTTCTCTATATCTGTGAGTCGGCTTCATTTTTGTTATATTCACTAATCTATTGTATTTTTAGATTGCACTTATAAGTGATATAATACAATATTTGTCTTTGTCTGATGTATTTCACTTAGCATAACTCCCCTCAAGTTCATCGATGTTGCTGCAAATGGCAAAATTATATATATGTATATGTACATATGTATATATCACATATTCTACATCTATTCAACTGTTGATGGACACAGGTTGCTCCCATATCTTGGCAGTTTTAAATAATGCTGCTATGAACATTATGGTTAATATATATTTCTGAATTAATATTTTTGTGGAAACCATAACTAAAATGAAAAGACAACCTATCAACAGAGAGAAAATATTTTAAATGACATGACCTGTAAAGTGTTAATATCCAACATATATAAACAACTCATACAATTCAACATCAAAGAACCCAATTAAAAATGGGCAAAAGGATTAAATAGATATTTTTTCCAAAAAGGACATGCAGATGTCCAACAGGCACATGAAAAGATGCTCAACTTTGCTAATCATCAGTAAAATGCAAATCAAAATCACAATGAGATATCACCTCACACCAACCATAATGACTATCATCAAAAAGAACACAAATAAAAAATGTTGACAAGGATGTGGAGAAATGGGAACCCTTGTACACTATTGGTATGAATGTAAATTGGTGCAGCCACTCTGGAAAACAGTATGGAAGTTTCTCAAAAAGCTAAAAATAAAACTACCATATTACTCTGCAATTCCACTTCCTGGGTACATATCAATAACACCCCACAGTGTTTGCCTTTTAATTTGAGAGTTTAATCCATTTATAGGTTAAAGTAACTACTAATAACAAGAGACTGATTTCTGCTATTTTGCTGTTTGTTTTCTGTATGTGTCTCATACTTTTTGTTTCTCCAATTTCTCCATTACCTCCTTCATTTGTAATTTAGTTGGTTTTTCATAGTGTTTCATTTCAATTCCTTTCTGAAATACATACACACACACACACACACACACACACACACACACACACACACTAAGGCTTTTGTGGTTACCCTAGGAATTACAACTTTAAATTTATAATAATGTAGTTTGGATATAATACAAAATTTCTGATCTTTTTCAGCTCCATCTCTCCCTTTCTATGTTATTTTTGTCATCACAAATTACATGTTTATTATTGTTTGTCAATTAACGTATATTTATAAATATTATTTTACATACCTTCTTTAAAATCATAGAGAAAAGAGCAGTTTAAAAGAAAAAAATTAACTAATGTTGGCTGTTATATATTGGTGTTCTTCATTTTTTTGTGTGGCTTCAACTTCTTGTCTAACATTCTTTCATTTCATCCAAAAGAACTAACTTTAGCATGTTCTGTAATATATGCCTACTAGTGAAAAGTTCCTTCAGCTTTTGCTTATATGTAATTGTTTAAATTTATGTCTAATTTTTAAAGGATATTTTTGCAAGATGTAAAATTTTTGGTTGATAGTATTTTTATTCAGCACTTGAAATATTTTCTATATTTGCCCTCTAGCTTTCATTCTTTTTGATGAGAAACTAACTGTTAATCTTATTGAGGATAACTTGTACATAATGAATCACTTTTTTCTTGCTGCTCTCAAGATTCTCTCTTTTACATTGACTTTAAATAATTTGATTATAATGTGTCTCTAAGTGAATTTCTTTGAATTTATCCTGCATAGAGTTGATTAAGATTCTTGGAAGTATAAATTAATGTTTTTAATCAAATTTGGGGAGTTCACTTTGGGGATCATTATTTCTCCAAATACTGTTTCATCTCCTTACTCTTCCTCCATCTCTTTTGGGATTCCCATTCTGTATACATTGGTACACTTGCTGGTGTTTCATAGGTCCCTCAGGATCTGTTTATTTTGCTTAATTTGTTTCTCTTTCTGCTCCTCAGACTGAACAATTTCAATTGATTTATATTGAAGTCCATTTGTTCTATTTTCTGTCTGCTGAAATATACTGTTTAACATTTCTAGTAAAATTTTTATTTCAGTTATTGTATTTTTCAGCTCCAGAATAACTATTTGGTTCCCTTTTATAATTTATATCTCTTTAGTCATATTCTTTACTTGGTGAGGCATGAGACATCATTCCCCTGGTTTCCATCATTTTCTTTGTACCTAGATTTCTGTAGTTATTTTAGCCTATTTAAGATAACTGACTTAAAGTCTTTATCTATTAAGTCAAACGTATGGATCTCCTCAAGGATAGTTTCTGTACATTTGTTTTTTTCTGCTAATGGACTGTACTTTCATGTTTCTTTGTATGACCCCTAAGTTTTTGTTTGAAACTGGACCTTTTGAATGTTACATATGGTAACACATGCTGTCACATTCTCCTCCCCTTTTCAGGGTTTTTTGTTGTTGCTTATTGTAGATTGTAGCTGTTTGTTTACTGATTTTTTTCTATTTCTTTTATAAACTATATTCTTTTTTATGTGTGGTCACTAAATTACTGTTCCATTAGCTTAGTAGTCAGCTAGTGAATTAACAAAGATTTTCTTAAGGGTCTAATAAAAAAATCTCTGTTTGTTTTTTTTTTTTTTTTTTTTTGATTGGGCGTTACATGTGTTCTAAGGTATGCCTTCAACATTCACCTGGGTAGTTTCCAACTCTGTCTTCACCTTTACCTCCCATTTGTACAAGGTTTGAAGGTCATCCAGAGGTAAAATCTTAGGTCATACCCAGGTCTCTTCTGAGAGTATGCCTTGCCCAGGGTGTATGTGTGAATTTATAGATGCTCAGGAATATGTGGATGTTTTCAAAGCCCTTAATCTCCATAAAACTTCATTCTTTCCATTTTATGCTTAGGTTTTTGGTGTATTTACTATATCCCCCAATTGATTTCCTTTGTTTCTTTGTCTTATCAGCAATGGATGATTCATTTGTTTTTAAATATATTTGAGAAACATGTTTAGCATTTGTTACCCCAAGAGAAGTCAAGTCAGGTGAAATAAAGGCAAGCCATTTCCATTAGATATTCAGGGAGCGACCCAACACATCAAAACAGGGAACTACAGTTCTTTGAGAATAAGCTAGTTCTGCTCCTTCTGGCACCAGAAAGCAAAAAAAAGAAATGCAGGATGCCATCTTCAAGATTGCCACCAAGTCCAGGAGGGTGTGGCATGGAAAGTGCAAAGTACAATAGAGCAAAGAATTCCTAGTAGGTTTCAGTCAGTAAGTTGATTATGGCAGTTTTTCAAGTTTCTGTGGAAGTACAAGCTCTGAATTTCCCAATTCTTGAGATTTTTGCTGACATTTCTCAGATTACTTCTATAATAGAAAAGTAATTTAAGTTATTTCCATTCTGAGCAAAAAGAAAATTTAAACAATGGTATAGCTTAATAGAATACTTCTTAATGAATTTTCTTGAGTAGTACAAACTCTATCATATAGAAGAGAGGCAGTGAGTGCACTGGGGGTCGGACAAATGAGGTCACTTAATTCAGTGTGATAGCTTAATAAACTCTCAAACTATTATATATGGTAATGGAAATCTACCCTGGTCTGCAGTTTCACCCTCTCCCTTTTCATTTTCTTCTGTCTTGAATTTAGAAATGTTTTCCCTTTAATTACAACATAATCTAGTGTATTGTACAAACATTTCCAATGATACCACTCCTTCTGTTAATGATACTGCTCTAAGGCTAGGTGGATCCTGGGAGAGAGAGATGAGGCTCAGTGTTAGAATACGATAATACCCAAATGTCAAAGCACTCAAAATTCTTACAGGTCATATGCCTGGTTTTCTTACATTTAAAGAAGAAGAAATTTTTTAAATGAAGTCTTGGAGGGAGCAGCCAAGATGATGGAGTAGAAGCACACTCTGAGCTCACCCTCTCCCATGAATAAACCAAGAGACACCCAGAGACTGACCCATTCACTCAAAACACCTCCAGAAATTTGACAGAACATTGCTTTCTTCAAAAGACAAAATTCATCACAAATGTGGAAGGAAAAAAAGGAAGAAAAGGAAATTAGTGTGGGATCTGCCCCATGGGGAGGGAATGGCAAAAAAGGAATATTGCTTTTTTTACTGAAGAAAAAGAAAGAGTCTGGAGGAATAACTCTCTCAAACTCCAGACAATATTATAAACAGACTAATCAAAACAGCATGGTATTAGTACAAAAACAGACACATGGACCAATGGAACAGAATAGAGAGCCCAGAAATTAACCCACAAAACTTTGGTCAACTAATCTTCCACAAAGGAGGCAAGAATATACAATGGACTAAAGACAGTCTCTTCAGAAAATGGTGTTGGGAAAACTGAACAGCAATATGTAAAGCAATAAAGCTGGAACACTCCCTTACACCATACACAAAAATAAACTCAAAATGGATCAAAGACTTAAACATAAGACAAGATACAATAAACCTCCTAGAAGAAAATATAGGCAAAACCTTATCTCACATACATATCAAAAGTGTTCTCTTAAGGCAGTCTACTCAAGCAATAGAAATAAAAGCAAGAATAAACAAATGGGACCTAATGAAACTTACAAGCTTCTGCACAGCAAAGGAAACCAGAAGTAAAACAAAACAACAACCAATGGAATGGGAGAAAATTTTTGCAAATGAAACCCCACAAAGGCTTGGTCTCCAGAATATATAAGTATCTCATATTACTTAATAAGGAAAAAAACAAACAACCAAAACCAAAAATGGGCAGAAGACCTAAACAAGCAATTCTCCAAGGAAGAAATACAAATGATCAATAAGCACATGAAAAAATGCTCCATATCACTAATTACCAGAGAAATGCAAATCAAAACTACAATGAGGTATCACCTCACACCAGTCAGAATGGCCATCATTCAAATGTCCACAAAAGACAAGTGCTGGAGAGGCTGTGGAGAAAAGGGAAACCTCCTTCATTGCTGGTGGGAATGCAGTTTGTTGCAGCCACTGTGGAAAACAGTGTGGAGATTCCTCAAAACTGTAGGAATAGACTTACCATATGACCCAGGAATCCTGTTGCTGGGCATATATCCAGAAGGAACCCTACTTCAAAAATATACCTGCACCCCAATGTTCATAGCAGTACTATTTACAATAGCCAAGACATGGAAACAGCCTAAATGTCCATCAACAGATGACTGTATAAAGAAGTTTGGTATATTTATACGATGGAATACTATTCAGCCATAAAAATGACAACATAATGCCATTTGCAGCAACATGGATGTCCCTGGAGATTGTCATTCTAAGTAAGCCAGAAATAGAAAGAAAAATGCCATATGAGATCGCTCATATGTGGAATTTTAAAAAATAGAATTGAACATAAATACAAAAGGGAAACAGACTCATAGACATAGAATACAAACTTGTGGTTGCTAAGGGGGCAGGAGGTGGGAAGGGATAGACTGGGAGTTCAAAATTTGTAGGTACTGACAGGCATGTGTAGAATAGATAAACAAGATTATATGGTATATCACAGGAAAATATATACAAGATCTTGTGGTAGCTCACAGCAAAAAAAAAATGTGACAATGAAGATATGTTTGTTCATGTATAACTGAAAAAATTGTGTTCTACACTGGAATTTGATGCAACATTGTAAAAAGTTAAAAACAATAAAAAAAAAAAGAGGAATGGTGCTTTTATGCTTTGATTACCCCTGTCCGATGGAGAGGTCAGTGGGGATGTAGAAAGAACCTCTGAGGCTGAGATCTGTGCACAGCAGCCCTTGGTTGACAGAACTAAGTGAAACGGGCTCAAAGTGTCCCTGTGATCTCAGCCCTAGATGTGAGCCAGTGGGGGTTTGGCTGGAACTGGCTGCCCTAGTCTGGAGCAGGACTGTGGCCAAAAGTCAAAAGTCAACCTCAGGGGACTGGAGTGCTCTGTGAACCATAGCTGTGAGTGTATACAGAACAGAATAGCTTGGGTTCCTCATAAAAAAAGAAAGAAAAGAAGAAAGAAAGAAAGAAAAAAAGAAGGAAGGAAGGAAATAAAGAAAGAAAAAGAAAGAGAAAGAAAGAAAGAAAGAAAGAAAGAAAGAAAGAAAGAAAGAAAGAAAGGGAGAAAGAAAGGGAGAGAAGAGAGAGACACTGCTGGTGCAGATTGGATTCAGGGGTGCAATACAGCTGGGCTGCAGCTTTTGTTTCTGCAGACCTATGGCACCATCACTGGCATGTTCTCTAAAGAAGAGAGTCAGGGCTCAGCTATAGCCACCATAGTTGCTGGTGCTCAGCTTCCAGGCATAGGTGAGATTGAAACCTGAATCTGTACCCAGGGGCTCTGCAACTTCATAGACAGGACTGAGATTTTTTTTTACAGCCTCAGGCAGCGGGGACCCTTTTGCTCCATGGGTGCTTTTGTGGAACCACACCTCTAAGACAAAGGAGCGAGGACCAGAGTTCCTGCACACAGTGGGGGTGAGGGCTGGTGCAGCCATTTTCTGTCAGCCTGCCTACCATGTGGTGACACAGAACTGGGGAAGCTTGCTGACCCAGTGGTGTGACCCATTGGCCTCTGGAACTAGTGTGTGGAGTTCACACAGTGGGATGACTGCAGGGTGTTATTTGGTGCTGGGGATTGTGGTGACCCAGTAGCATAAACATGTAGACCCTGAGGGCCGGGAGCCCTACTTGTGCAGGCTTCTAAGATGAACAAGTGGAGTAAACACAGTGTGGTGACTGCAGGAGTGGTGTTTCATGCTGGGGATGGCACTGACTCAACAGTGTGCCACGATCCAGGCGTGTGACCCAGAAATTGGCAGAACTGCACTGGTAGCTCTGAGGGCAGACAACCTGGGGGAAACCAGAGCAACACACTGACATTCCTGCAGCTAAATTGGGAACAAGGGCAGAATGAACAAAGAGTACTCACAGCACTCTAACCATGCATACTATGCACTGCAGCTCAGAAACGGGTCTGGAAGCCTCAATTCCAAAAAAGGGGGAACATACCCATCCTCTGTTAGGGCTGTGACAATCACAGAACAAAACAGAGACCCAGCTCAACAACCAGGGCAGGCTCTGGTCACCACAATACCATCCACACCCACAATAAAAGGGATAACAGCCAACACACATAGAAGAAAGGCATGGCAGCTATCAATATTAAAAACAAATCACATGGCAAAATTATAAGGGGCTCACAGTCTACACAGAAATGCATCCTATTTTTAAAAATAATCCATTCAAGACCACAGTAGATAATTGATACTCCATAGCCAATAGTGCAAGAGAGATTTAAGTAAAATTAATGAACAGAAAAATGACTCCCAATTAAAAGAACAAGAGAAATCCCCTGAAAGAATGATCAATTAATTAAACTTTGATAGTCTACTAGATCATTACTTTAAAAACAAAGTGATTAAAGCACTGAAGGAACTAAAAGAGACTACGAATAGAGACAGAGAATTCTATAAAAAGGAAATTGAAACTATAAAGAGGAGCCAATTAAAAACAGAAAACTCTGGCTGAGGCAAGGGCTGAGTTAAAGGCAGGAAAAACGCAGACTAGACCATGAAGAGAAAGGAATAAGTGACTTAGAAGACAGTATAACAGAAGTCACCCAATCAAAACAGCAGAATGAAAAGCAAATAAAAACCAAAGAAAGCTATATAAGGGACCTATGAGATGATAGAAAGTGTGCCAATTGATGTATAATAGGGAACCCAGAAGATGAAGGAAGAGCAAAGGGGACTGAGAAGGTATTTGAAGAAATCATGACTGAAAACTTCCCAAACCTAATGAAAGAATCAGATATCAAAGTACCAGAAACACAGAGGATCTCCAACAAGAACCCAAATAGAACTACACCAAGACATATTATAATTAAGATGGCTAAGGTTAAAGATGAAGATAGTTCTAAAGGCAGCAAGAGAAAAACAAAGAGTTAGTTTCAATGGAACCCACATAAGGCTTTCAGCTGATTTCTCTACACAAACACTGCAGGCCAGAAAAGAGTGGCAAGATATATTCAAAGTTCTGAATGAGAAAAAGCTGCAACCTAGGATGCTATATCCAGCAAGACAATCCTTTAGATTAGAAGGAGAGATAAAGGATTTCACAGACAAGCAAAAACTAAAAGAATTCAGCAATACTAAATCTATGCTAAAAGTAATATTGAAAGGTTTACTCTAAATAGAAAAGAAGCAGGACTCTATAGAAAGGAGAAAACCATAATTGGAAATGTCATAACTACAATGAGTGCAACAGAATAAACATAAAGATGTAAAAGAGGACATAAAAATCTTTGGAATGGGAGAGGGGAGCAAGAAAATGTGGATTTTTTTCTTGCTTTCATTTTTTTAGGATGTGTTTGAGCTCATATGACTATCAATTTAAAGCAAACAGATATAGTAATGGGTTAATATACTTGAAAAACAGAGTAACCACAAATCAAAAACATGTAATAGAGTCACAGAAACCAAAAATAAACCAGAATAATACAAAAGAAAATTACCAAACAACAAAAAGAAAATGAAAAGGAAAGGAGCAAAGAGGAAATACCAAATCAACTGGAAAAGTAAGTTCCAAATGGCAATAAACACACATCTATCAAAAATTGCCATAAATGTCAATGGACTAAATATTCCAATCAAAACACAGAGTGGCAGATTAGATAATAAAACAAGAACCTACAACATGCTGCATATGAGAGACCCACTTTATGGAGAAGGACACATATAGTTTGAAAGTTAGAGGGTGGAAAAATATATTTCATACAAATGAAAACAACAAAAAAGAAGGAGTAGCAATACTGATTTCAGACAAAATAGACTTTAAACACAGGACATAAATAAAGGTAAAGAAGGATACTATATGATGATTAGAGGAGCAATACAAGATAAGGATATTACACTCATTAAGATATATGCACCCAATACAGGAGCACCTAAATACTTAAAGCAAATACTAACAGAAGTATAGGGAGAAGTTGATGGGTTACACAATTATAGTAAGAGATGTTAACAACCAATTAGCATCACTAGACAGATCTTCCAGGGAGACAATTAATAAGGCAACAGAGAAACTAAATGGCACAATACAACAGTTGGACTTGGTTGATAATTTTAAGACATTGAATCCTCAGAAAATAGAATATACATTCGTTTCAATGCTCATGGAACATTCTCTAAGGTAAATCATGTACTTGGGCACAAAAGAAGCCTCAAAAAATTTAAGAGGACAGAAATTATTTCAAACATCTCTGACCACAATATCATGAACTAGAAATCAACCACAGAAAAACAAAGGAGAAAAAAATAAAATAAAATAAAATCATGGAGATAAGACAACATTCTAGTAAAAAGCAAATGGGTCAATGAATTCAAAAATACTTTGAGACAGATCACAATGAAAACAGAACCACACAAAATCTATGGGATGCAGCAAATGCAGTCCTAAGAGAGAAGTTCAGAGTGATACAGGTCTCCCTCCAAAAAGAACAATCTCAAGTAAACAAACTACCTATTACTTAAAAGAATTAGAAAAGGAAGAACAAACAAAATGAAAAGTCAGCAGAAGGAAGGAAATCATAAAGATATGGGAGGAAATAAATGAATTAGAGATTAAAAACAATAGAAAAATCAATCAAGCAGGAGATTTTTTTTTTTAAAGAGTAATCAAAATTGACAAACCTTAGTCTAGGTTCACCAAGAAGAAAAGAGAGATCATAAATAAAATAAGAGGGAAAATGGAGAAATTACAACCAATACCACAGAAATACAAAAAAAAAAATAAGAGAGAATACTATGAACAACTATATGGAAATAAATTGGACAATCTAGAACAATTGGACATGTTTCTGGAGACATACAATCCACCAAGACTGAATCAAGAAGAAATAGACCATTTGAATACATTGATAACTAGAAATGAAATAGAATTAGCAATAAAAAAATCTCCTTGCAAACAAAACTCCAGGACCAGATGGCTTCATGGGAGAATTCTACCAAATATAAAAACAACTGATACCAGACTTTCTCAAACTCTTCCAAAAGATTGAAAAGGAGGGAGTGCTCCCAAGCTTATTCTATGAAGCCACCATCATCCTGATACTAAAACCAGACAATGACACTACCAAAAAGAAAATTACAGCCCAATATCAGTGATGAACATAGTTACAAAAATCCTCAACAAAATCTTAGCACACAGAATCCAACAGCACATAAAAAAGATCGTACACCATGATCAAGATGGATTCATCCCAGGGATACAGGATAGTCCAACATACACAAATCATTCATTGTGATATACCACATCAAGGAAAGAAAGGACAAAAATCACATGATGATCTCAATAGATGCAGAAAAAGCATTTGATAAACTTCAACACCCATTTGTGATAAAAACTCTTACCAAAGTGGATATAGAGGGTACATATCTCAACATAATAAAAGCTATTTATGACAAGACCACAGCCACCAAAATACCCAATGGTGATAAACTGAAAGCCTTCCCCTGAAAATCTGGAACAAGACAAGGATACCCACTCTCACCATTTCTATTCAATATAGTATTGGAAGTCTTAGCCACAGCAATCAGGCAAGAAAAAGAAATAAAAATGATCCAGATTGAAAGGGAAGTGTTAAAACTGTCATTATTTGCAGATGACATGACACCATATATAGAAAACCCTAAAAGTGCAACTCAAAAACTACTACAGCTGATAAAAGAATTCAGCAAGGTAGCAGGATACAAGACTAACATACAGAAATTTGTGGCATGTCTTTACACTAACAGTGAATGAGCAGGAAAAGAAAGTAAGGAAACACTTCTTTTAAAAATCAGATCCAAAATAATAAAATACTTAAGAATAAATCTGACCAAGGAGGCAAAACATTTATACATAGAGAACTACCAAACACTGATTAAGGAAATTAAAGATGACTTAAAGAAATGGAAAGGTATCACATGCTCTTGGATTGGAAGAATTAATATTATTAAAATGGCCATACTGCCCAAGGCAATCTTCAGATTTACTGCAATCCCTATCAAAGTACCCAGGACGTTTTTCACAGAACTAGAATAAATAATCCTAAAATTTTTTATATGGAATCATAAAAGATGAAGAATTTTTAAAGTAATATTGAAAGAAAAGAATGAAGCTGGAGGAATAACCCTCCCGGAATTCAGACAATACTACAGAGCTGCAGTAATCCAAACAATATAGTCTTGGCATTAAAAACAGACATATGAATCAATGGAACAGAATAGCGAGCCTAGAAATAAACCCACAGACCTATGGTCAATTAATCGTTGACAAATGAGGCAAGAATATACAGTGGAGAAAAGACAGTCTCTTGTGGCAAGTGGTTTTAAGATGACTGGATAGGAGCACGTCAATCAATGAATACTCTCACTCCATACACAAAAATAAATTCAAAATGGCTTAAAGACTTACATATAAGACAAGACATGATAAATCTCCTAGAAGACAACATAGGCAAAACATTCTCTGACATAAATGTTAGGAATGTTCTCATAAGGCAATTTACCCAGGCAATAGAAATAAGAGCAATAATAAACAAGAAGGACTTAATTAAACTAATGAGCTTTTGTACAGCAAAGGAAATCATAATCAAAACAAAATGACAACTTACAGAAAGGGAGAAAATATTTGCAAATGTTGTAACTGACAAAGGCTTAATTTCCAAAATATAAAAACAGTAAATTCAACTTAATAACAAAAAAGCAAACAACTTAATCTGTAAATGGGCAGAAAATCTAAACAAGCAATTCTCCAGTGAATACAGACAAATGGTCAATAGGGATATGCTCAATATCATTAATTATCAGAGAAATGCAAATCAAAACTGTAGTGAGACATTACCTCACACCAGTCAGAATGGCCATGATTCAAAAGTCCAAGAATGATAAATGCTGGAGAAGATGTGGAGAAAAAGGATCCCTCCTACACTGTTGGTGGGAATGTAGTTTGGTGCAGCCATTATGGAAAACAGTATGAAGATTCCTCAAGAAACTAAAAATAGACTTACCATATGATCTAGCATTCCCATTTCTTGGTATATATCTGGATGAACTCTAATTCAAACATATACATGCATCCCAATGTTCATAGCAGCACTATACACAATAGCCAAGACATAGAAACAACCTAAATATCCATCAAAAGATGATTGGATAAAGAAGTTGTGGTATATTTTTACAATGGAATACTAGTCCACCATAGAAAAGAATAAAATAATGCCATTTGCAACAACATGTATGTCCCTGGAGAATGTAATTCTAAGTGAAGTAAGCCAAAAAAAGAATGAAAAATACCATATGATATCACTTATATGCAAAAACTAAAAAAAAATAAAAATAAAAAATAAGAATGGAAGAAAAGTACACTATGAACTCATCTATAAAATAAAAACACATTCACATAACCAGAAAACAATCTTATGGTTACCAGGGAAAGGGAATTGGAAGGGATAAATTTGGAAGCTTGAGATTTACAAATGTTAGCCACTATATACATAAATAGACTTTTATAAGCTTCTTCTGAACTGTGTTCAATATCTTGTAATAACTTTTAATGAAATAAATATGGAAAGAAATATATGTGTGTATATGCATGCCTGGTACATTGTGCTGTACACCAGAAACTGACACATTGTTACTGAATGTACTTCAATAAAAAAATGAAGTTTCATACAGATGGCCAATAGGCACATTAAAAATGCTCAACATTGATAATTAGAGAAATGTAAATCAAAACTACAATGAAGTATCACCTCATATCAGTCAGAATGACCCTCATTTAAAAATCTACAAATAATAAATGTTAGAGAGTGTGTGGAGAAAAGGGAACCCACCTGTACTGTAGGTGGGAATGTAAATTGGTGCAGCCACCAAGGTAAACAGTAAGGAGATTCTGTTAAAAATTAAAAGTGTGAGATGCTTCCCTGGAAGAAAATTTGGCTACAGTGAGGAGCCAGAGTTGTGGACTGGCACTGTGGGGGTGGCTGTGGCAGACACTACTGCAGAACAGAACAAAGGAAAAAGATTGAAAACAAATAAGGATAGTTTAAGAGGACTCTGTAACAATGTGAAACACATTAACATTTTCACTATAGGGGTCCCAGAAAGAGAAGAGAGATAGAAAGTATCTGAGAAAATATTCAAAAAGGTAACAGTTGTAAACTTTCCTAACTTGGGAAAGGGAACAGTCACCCAAGTCCAGGAAGCACAGAGAGTTGTATACAGGTTTAATTCAAAGAGGAATACACTGAGAAACATAGAAATCAAATTGACAAAATTTAAGGATAAGGAGAAAATATTAAAAATAAGCAAGAAAAAACAATCAAGAACATACAAGGGATTCCCATAAGGTTATCAACTGGTTTTTCAGCAGAAACTCTACAGGTCAGAGGGATTGGCAAGATATATTTAAAGTGATGAAAGGGAAAAACCTACAGTCAAGAAAATATCCAACAAGGCTCTGGTTCAGATTTCATCGAGAAATCAAAAACTTCACAGATAAACAAAACCTAAAAGAATTCAGCACAACCAAGCCAGCTTTACAACAAATGTTAAGTGAACTTCTCTAGCCATCAGACCACAAGACAACAAAAATAAGAAAGAGGAAAGAAAGACCTACAAAACAAACCCATAACAATTAACACAATGGCAATAAGAACATGTATATCGATAATTACCTGAAATGTAAATGCATTAAATGCTTCAACCAAGAGACATACACTGGATGAATGGATACAAAAACAAGACCCATATATATCCTGTCTATGAGAGACTCACTTCAAAGCTAGAGACACATGCAGGCTGAAAATGAGGGGGTAGAAAAAAATATCCCATGCAAACAAAAAACCAAGAGAAAGCTGGAGTAGCAAAACTTAGACAAAATATATCTTAAAATAAAGACTGTTACAAGAGAGGAAGAAGGACACTACATAATGCTCAAGGGATCAATCCAAGAAGATATAACAATTGTAAACATATATGCACCCAAAATAGGAACACCTCAATACATAAGGCATTTGTGAACAGACATAAAAGGAGAAATTGATAATAACACAGTAATAGTGGAGGACCTTAACATCCCACTTACATCAATGGACAGATCATGCAGACAGAAAATCAATAAGGAAATACAGGCACTAAATGACACATTAGACCAGATGGACTTAATTGATAACTACAGAGCATTCTATCTGAAAACAGCAGAATATACATTCTTCTCAAGTGCATATGGAACATTCTCCAGAATTGATCACATGTTGACCCACAAAGTAAGCCTCAGTAAATTTAAGAAAACTGAAATCATACCAAGCATCTTTTTTGACCACAGTGCTATGAGATTAGAAATCCACTACAAAAAAAAAAAAAAAAAAAAAAACTGCAAAACTGCAAACAGGTGGAGGCTAAACATTATGCTACTAAACAATCAATAGATCACTTAATAAATCAAAGAGAAAATCAAAAAATACTTTGAGATAAATGAAAATGAAAGCAAAATGATCCAAAACCTCTGGGACACAGCAAAAGCAGTTCTAAGAGGGAAGTAGTGATACTAGCCTACATCAGGAAACAAGAAAAGTTTCAAATAAGCAACCTAACCTTACACCTAAAACAGCTAGAGGGAAAAAAAAAAAAGAACAATCAAAGTTAGTAGAAGAAACAAAAACATACAGAACAGAGCAAAAATAAATGTAATAGAGACTAAAAATAATAGAAAAGATCAATGGAACTAAAAGCTGGTTTTTAAAAAGATAAACAAAATTGATGAACATTTAGTCAGACTTATCAAGGAAAAAACGGAGATGGCCCAAATTAATAAAATCAGAAAAGAAAGAGGAGAAGTTACAACTGACAACACAGAAATACAAGGGATCATAAGAGGCTATTATGAGCAACTATACGCCAACAAAAAGGGCAACCTAGAAGAAATAAACAATTTCTTAGAAAGATACAACTTGCCAAGACTGAATCAGCAAGATAGAAAATATGAATAGATCATTTATCAGTACTGAAACTGAATCAGTGATTTTAAAACTTTCAACAAACAAAAGTCCAGGACCATATGGCTTCACAGGTGAATTCTACCAAACATTTAGGTAAGAGTTATCACCTATCCTTCTGAAACTATTCCAAAAGATTACAGAGGAAGGAACACTCCCAAATTCATTCTAGGAGGCCACCACCACTCTGATACCAAAATCAAAAATATCACAAAAACAGAAAATGACAGGCCAATATCACTTATGAATATAGATGCAAAAATCCTCAACAAAATACTAGCATATTGACTCCAAAATGCATTAAAATGATCATACACTATGATCAGGTGGGGTTTATCCCAGGGATGAAAGAATTTTTTAATATCCACAAATCAAGCAATGTCATACACCACATTAACAAACTGAAGAACAAGAACCATATGATCATCTCAATAGATGCAGAAAAAGCTTTTGATAAAATTCAACCTCTATTTATGATTAAAAACTCTCCAGAAAGTGGGCATCGATGGAACATGCCTCAACATAATAGAGGCCATAAGTGACAAACCTACAGCTAACATCATACTTAATGGTGAAAAGCTGAAATCACTTCCTCTAAGATCAGGAACAAGACAAGGATGCCCAGTCTTGCCACTTTTATTCAACATAGTTTTGGAATCTTAGCCATAGCAATCAGAGAAGAAAAAGAAATAAAAGGAATCAAAAGTGGAAATGAAGTATAACTGTCACTATTCATGGATGACATGGTACTATACATTGAAAACCCTAAAGAAGCTACCAGAAAACTACTACAATTCATCAATAAATTTGGTAAAGTTGCAGGATACAAAGTTAATATACAGAAATCAGTTACATTTCTATACCCAGCAATGAAATAGCAGGAAAAGAAATTAAGAAAACAATCTAAGCTACCATTGCACCAAAAAAAAAAAAAACAACAAAAACAAACAAACAAACAAACAAAAACTTAGGATAAACCTATCCAAGGAGGCAAAGGACATGTACTCTGAAAACTGTAAGACATTAATAAAAAAATTGAAGGTGAAACAAACAGATGGAAAGCTATACTGTGTTCCTGGATTGGAATCAATATTGTTAAAATGGCCATAATACCCAAGGCAATATACACATTCAGTATAATCCCTATCAAATTGCCAGTGACGTTTTTCATAAATGGAACAAAATGGAACACAATGTTAAAATTTGTATAGGAACACAAAAGAACCCAAATAGCCAAAACAGTACTGAAAAAGGAGAACAGTCCTGAAGGAATCATGCTCCCTGACTTCAGGCTATACTATAAAACTCCAGTAATCAAAACAGTATGGTACTGGCACAAAGGCAGACACAAAGGTCAATGGAACAGGATAGAAAGTTCAGAAACAAACCCACACACTTATTGTCAATTTATCTATGACAAAGGATGCAAGAATATACAACAGATAAAGACAGTCTCTTCAGCAAGTGGTGCTGGGAAAACTGGACAGCTACCTGTAAAAGACTGAAACGAGAACATTCTCTAACAGCACATACAAAATCAAACACACAGTGTATTAAAGACTTAAATGTAAGACCAAATACTATAGAACTCCTAGAGAAAAGTATAGACAAAACACTCTTTCACATAAATCACAGCAATTATTTGAACCAGCTCCTTGGCACAGCCCTAACCACCAGAGGGTCAAGACCAATCTCCACCCAGCAGTGGGCAGGTACTGACTCCTCCTATCAAGAAACCTGCATAAGACCCTAGTCTAGCCTCATCCACAAAGGGGCAGATACCAGAAATAAGAAAACAATAATCCCAAAGCTTGTGGAAAGAATTCACAAACACAAGCCAGACTCTACCCTGGGACAAGCTGGAAACTGGTCCTTGGATGACAAGAGAGAAATGTACTTCTGAGATGCATAGAATATCTACCACTGATGGCCACTTGTCCAAGGTTGAGAAATATAACTAATCTTCTTAAAAATACAAATAGAAAGTTAGACAATATGGGGCAGTAGAAGAATATCTCCCAGGCCAAGGTACAAGATAAAATCCCAGAAGAAGAAATAAGTGATAAAGAGACAGGCAATCTATCCAAGAAAGAATTTAGAGTAATGATGGTAAAGATGTTCAGAGAATTCTAGAGGAATGTAGACACACAGAGGGAAATTTTTAGCAAAGAGTTAGAAAAATATAAAGAATGCCCAGACAGAGTTGAAGAATACAATTACAGAAATAAATAACACACTAGAAAGAATAAGAATAGACTAAATTAGGCAGAAGAACAGATCAGTAAGCTAGAAGACAGTACATTTTCAAGTCTACTGATCCAGGCAAACATTACCATTTTATTGCTAAGGTAACTGGGACTCAGGAATGTGAAGACATTGACCAGTCAGGGTTCCTCAGAGATTCAATGACAGAGTCAAGCCTAGGTCCCAATCTTTTCTAACACCTTTCTTCTCTTTTCTTTGCCTCTATCCCTAAGGTCTAATTCAGTCCCCATCCATTTCCAAGAATCCTCTGTGCTATAACGTAAATATTTTCATTTCTGCTAGAGCCATTGGATTGCATGATGGAAAAATGCATAATGACAAAATGCAGCTTATTAAGGGTCAACTGATGCTAAGGAACAATCAAACTGAATGAACATTTTCAGAGAAAAAAGACAGAGTCATAGGACTTCCTTAGGGTATTTCAAGGGTTCTGGGGGAATTATATAAACAGCCTGGGCAGTAGAACTCTCCCTAAAACATTACCCAGAGACTTACGTATACAAATATTACCACTAAAATGACCCTTATACTTTATGTTGCCTCAATAACAGAAAATGGTTCCACAAGTTAAAAAGTCCTGCTGTTGGGGCTGGAGACTAAATAATTTGTGAGTACTTCAACTGCATTGTCAATCCTGACATAGGCCTTGGCCTGGACTTCTAGTAGTAGGCCGTTTTGGAATCCCAAGAATATGTTGCCTCTGTTTTCTCCAAAGAGCTTTTATTTGCTGCTCTGTATACCTCCTCCTCAACTCCTCAGCCTGCTGCTAAATTACATCTCCTTACTCTTTCCTTCTACTTCTTTCTCTCTCTCTTTCTCTCCATCTTCTAAATTATGGAACTATATCTTGGACTATAACCCGACTAAGAACAGGGAATCTTGCACTAGAAGACCACAGAATGTCAGTGCTATAGTCTGTATTAATTATTCAGATAATTTTACAAGTGGGGAAACAGATTATAGAGCAGTGAAGTAGCTCTCCTAAAAGCAAACAATGAAATGGTGGTAGACTTGGACCTGCAGCACATCTCCTGTCTCTCAACCCATTATCTTTTCTATATTCCACTAAATCATTTGAGGAAGGAAGTGGAGGACTAAAATAGGGAGTTTTCATACAGCATGGAACACCTCTACCCATGAGAATTTGCTTTTCCTTTCAACACTTTCGTCCAAACAAAGGGCTTAGCCCGTAAGAAATACTCAATTTTAATTTATTAAAATGTTTAAGAGAAGATGTAAGAAAATAATATTGTCAAACCAAGGGAATGATACTTTCACAGAAGAATTCCATACTTCAGTCTGAGGAGCAAAGGAAGCTGATATCTCAGAGCAGAAGACCTTCCTCAAACTCTTTGCACCAATCCACATATGTTTCCATAAGATAAGCACTGTTTGTCCCTCTACACTCAGACAGCTTGGGGCATAGGAAAATGTGAGGGTTGCTCGATATCAGGATGCAAGACATGATGCCTTCTTGCAGCAATGTATAAGAGGGCATAAGTACCTAATATGATTCCTACCTGCTGAGGAAAAAAAGGTGAATTCCAGATATGCAATCAGGCAGGCCAAGCACAATGGTAGAGGGGTGAGAAACAGTCATGTTTCAGTTGAGATTTAATCAGACACACTGTCCTCCAGAAAGGAAGCAGGGCAGTACCCACTACTTGGAAAAAGCTGGCCCACCATCCAGGAAGCCTGTCAGTGTGTGGTTAGATACATTCATAAGGTAGGAGAGCATGGAGGTTAAGAAAAGGGAAGTTGGAATAAGGCAGACCTGAGTTCCAATTCTGCCTCTGTGTCTCACTAGAGACTTAACCTCTCTGAGCCCAGTCAAAAGGAGGAGAAGAGGAAAATAAATGGGGCTGATATTGGGGTTCCTCTTTAAAATTCCAAACCCCATTTCCCAAATTCACTGCACAAAATAAAATCACAAATCTATTTCCACTCTGGGAAAACAACTTCTATGTAAGCCATTTGGATTCCAGCCAAAAGAAGACAACCATTAGGGGAAGTTGCCTTAGAGAATTTTCATAACTCAGTACATCTTCTCTGTGGAAGACTGTGGTAGGATTATTGAGTTACTTTGTATTTCATTATCACAGTATAATTTCCCTCACTATCTGATTCCAAACTGCACTCCTCATTCACACATACCCTGTATTAGTTAGGATGCATGATTAACTAACATAAAGAACCTCAAAATACAGTGGCTTAAATGGGATAGGTATTTGTTTCTTTCTCACATAATAGGCTGCTTATATTTATCCCAGGATATCCTAGGTATAGGGAGTGACAATGACAGGTCCCCAAGCTTATTGTACCTTGTTCTTTGTCATATTTAAAAACATGACATTCATCTTATAGTCTTAGATGACTTTCCTGGCTCCTGCCATCATGTCTACATTCCAACCAGTAAAAACAGAAGAAGACTATGAAGGGGACAAGAATAATGGGGAAACAACTAGAATTCTTTATGGATACTTCCCTTTGACTTGAACATTCAAATCCTTTTCTCAACACAGGGAGCACAATCACCCTCTCCCAGGGAAGGCAAGCCAAAGTTTCTCCTTGTTGCTAAATTTGGCCCAAACTCCAGGAACTCAAGACAATGAACAGTCCTCCCCATCATATCTGAATATATCTTCATATAGTCTTGTGATCTATAAACTATAAGATTTATTTTCTACCTCTTTACCCCCAACACCCAAAATATATTGGTGAAGTAAGGAAAGGCAAACTAAATAAGTTTCATTTGGAAAATGGAAAAATGAGAAACAAACAGTAGTCACTGGTACAAAGCAATTATCAAGTCTCAGTGGGCCAGAATTGGAAAACTTCCCTGTCCAAACAGTGTAAGTTTGTAGTTTAGCCCTGGAGGGTCCTGGCTGTTTCCTGAGTGACACTTTTGTCTATTGTTTTCTGTAGTCCCTGGTCCTTCAATGTTCATAATTGTCTGTGCCAGTTCTGAAGAAGGCAATGGAGAGTATCCCTTATTCTGGATTATTTAGCATTTGCAGTCACCCTCTTGATTCAGCTCTGGAGCCTATACTTGATTAGATATTAAATAATAATAGGTTTTTGCAAGCTAGACTGTGAATCCTTATGCAATACAGTTCACTTAAAAATTTACATCACTACTCCCTCCCTCCTCTTTGTTCTTGTATGGTCACAAAATTATAACTTTATACATTGTATGATCATAAACACAGATTTATAATTATTACTTTATGCAGTTGTCTTCTAAATAAAATAGAAAAAAATAACAAAAAACATTTATAGTAAACTTTTATATTTACCAGTGTAGTTATCTTCACCACTCCTATTTATGACTTCATATGGATTTGAGTTGATAGTGTACTTTCATTTCAGCCTGAAAGATTCCCTCTAATTTTTCTTGTAGGGCAGGTTACTAGAAATGAATTTTATCAGTTTTTGTTTATCTGAAAGTGTCCTGATTTCTCCTTGATTTTTGAAGTATAATAATGTTGGATATAGAACTGAGTTTTTTCTTTTTCCTTTGAGCATTTTGAACATGTTTTTCCATATCCTCAGGTCACCATAGGTTCTGACAAAAAAAAAAATTATCTTGACTTTTATTTATTTATTTATTTATTTATTTATTTATTTATTTATTTATTTCGAATTTTTTTTATTTATTTATATTCATTTTAAATTGTTGTGACAGATTCCCGTGTAGAGCACAATTTTTCACTTATAAATGAACATATATATATATATATATATTCATTGTCACACTTTTTTCTCTGTAAGCTACCATAAGATCTTGTATATATTTCCCTGTGCTATGCAGTATAATCGTGTTTATCTATTCTCCATTTTTGAAATCCCAGTCTATTTCTTCCCACCCCCTGCCCCCTTGGCAACCACAAATTTATATTCTATGTCTGTGAGACTATTTCGGTTCTGTATTTACTCTTTGTTTGTTTGTTTGTTTGTTTTTTTAGATTCCACATATATGCAATTTCATGTGGTATTTTTCTTTCTCTTTCTGGCTTACTTAACTTAGAATCATATTCTCCAGGAGCATCCATGTTGCTGCAAATGATGTTATGTTGTCAGCTATTATGGCTGAATAGAATTCCATTGTATAAATATACAATTCTTCTTCATCCAATCATCCGTTCTAGGACATTTAGGCTGTCTCCATGTCTTGGCTACTGTTAATAGTCCTGCTATGAACTTTGGGGTGCGGGTGTCATTTTGAAGTAGGTATCCTTCTGGATATATACCCAGGAGCGGGATTCCTGGATCATATGTAAGTCTATTCCTAGTCTTTTGAGGAATCTCCATACCGTTTTCAATAGTGGCTACACCAAACTGCATTCCCACCAGCAGTGAAGGAGGGTTCACTTTTCTCCACAGCCTCTCCAGTATTTGTCATTTGTGGATTTTTGAATGATGGCCATTCTGACTGGTGTGAGGTGATACCTCATTGTAGTTTTGATTTGCATTTCTCTGATAATTAGTGCTATTGAGCATTTTTTCATGTGCTTATTGATCATTTGTATGTCTTCCTTGGAGAATCGCTTCTTTAGGTTTTCTGCCCATTTTTGGATTGGGTTGTTTATTTTTTTCTATTAAGCCATTGAGCTGCTTATATATTCTGGAGACCAAGCCTTGTCGGCTTCATTTGCAAAATTTTTTTCTGATTTCGTTGGTTGTCTTTTTGTTTTACTTATGGTTTCCTTTGCTGTGCAGAAGCTTGTAAGTTTCATTAGGTCCCAATGGTTTATTCTTGTTTTTATTTCTATTTCTTGAGTAGACTGTTTAAGGAGAATATTTTTGAGATGTATGTCACATAATGTTTTGCCTATGTTTTCCTCTAGGAGGTTAATTGTATCTTGTCTTATGTTTATGTCTTTGATCCATTTTGAGTTTATTTTCTGTATGGTGTAAAGGAGTGTTCTAGCTTCATTGCTTTACATGCTGCTGTCCAGTTTTCCCAACACCATTTGCTGAAGAGACTGTCTTTATTCCATTGTATATTCTTGCCTCCTTTGTCGAAGATTTGTATGTCTTCTTTTACAATTTTGTGTTATTTGTAATTCATGAGTTATCACCTTTCCAGTTTTGAGTTTCTCATTTCTGTAGCATCCTGCTGCTTTTCTATTTACAGTAGACCTTTCAATATTTCTTTTAGCATGGGTTTAGTGTTGCTAAACTCTTGTAGCTTTTTCGAGTCTGTGAAATTCTTTATGTCTCCTTCTATCCTAAAGGATAGTCTTGCTGGATAAAACATCCTAGGCTGCATCTTTTTTTTCATTCAGGACTTTGAATATATCTTGCCACTCCCTTCTGGCCTGTAGTGTTTGTGTAGAGAAACCAGCTGAGGCCTTATGGGGAGTTCCCTTGTAACTCAATCTTTGCTTTTCTCTTGCTGCCTTTAGGATCATTTCTTTATCCTTGACTCTTGCCATCTTGATTATGATATGTCTTGGTGTGAGTCTATTTGGATTCTTCCTCTTTGAGACCCTCCGAGCTTCCTGTACTTGGATATCTGATTCCTTCTTTAAGTTTGGGAAGTTTTCACTCATGATTTCTTCAAAAACCTTTTCAATCCCCTTTGTTCTTTCTTCCCCTTCTGGGACCCCTGTTATGCGAAGATTGGCATTCTTTATATTAACCCATTGATCCCTAATGCTATTTTCATTTGTTTTTATTTGTTTATCTTTAACTGTTCTGTTTGGGTGATTTCTGTTGTTCTGTGTCTAGGTCACTAATTCATTCCTCTACATTATCTAGTCTGCTTTGCACAGCCATTAGATCATTTCTCACCTCAGCCAATGAGTTTACCAATTCTGCTTGGCTCTTCTTGATAGCTTCCATTTCATTTTTGACATATTTTATATCTCTAAACACTATCTCTTTTAGTTCCTTCAGTACTTTGATCACTTCTTTTTTGAAATCTTGATGTATTAGGCTATTGGTGTCTATTTCATTGATCATTCTTTCAGGGGATTTCTCTTCTTTTAATTGGGAATGGTTTTTATGCTTCTTCATCTTGCTCATACTTCTCTGGCACTGTGGTTTATGAAGTATCAGTTATCTATTGTAGTCCTTAAGGATTTTATCTATCTAATTTCTATGTAGGAATAAAATGTAAAAAACAAAAGAGAAAGAGAGAGAGAAAGAACTTTAAAGAAGGGAGAAAAAAAGGTTTGAAAACAGTGTATATTGAATAATAGAATATCAAGTTGAAGCAGAATAGCAATCGAGTTCAGACGTCATTTAAAAACCTTTAAAAAAGGAGAAAAGAGGAAAAAATATATTTGAAACCTGTGTATAATCAATAACAGGACATCTAAACCAACAGAAATAAAAATGAAATGATGTGGATTTTTTAAAATAATAATAATAAAAATATTTTTTTAAAAAAATTTAAAAGGGATTTAATCTGGGGTTATATATAATTGTTTAAGAAGTAAAAATTAGAAGCGTAATAGAAAAGAGAACAGGTAAAAACAGATTAAAAAAAGGGGGGCAGTGTTCTCCTGGAGACTGTGTGCTCTTAATGTGTATTCTTTCTCTCTTCATCCTGTTTTGGAAGCTCAGCTTGCTGTTTCCAGAGGCCTTTCATTGGAGCACTCATCTGTGCTGCTCCCTGTGCCTTTTGGCAAGCAGATTTTGCCCCCTTTCAGCACTGGGTCAGGTGCAGCTCTCCTTTGCTGTCAGTGGGCGCATCACTGCCCCTCCTGATGCTGCAGTCAGATGTTTCAAATTGGCCAGGTAGGGCGGGTGGCACCCCCTCCCAGCACTGTGGTCAGGGGCTGAGTTCCTGCCGGAAAGGAGTGGGGCTGCCCGCCCTCTCACTGCGCCTGTTGCTCCGCAGCTCTGTGCAGCTGTGCACTCTGCCTCAGGTCAGCGCTCTGCAGGCGGGCCCAGAGAAGACCGAGGAACAGCCCTGCCTCTGCTCTGGGCCAAAACCCAGCTCCTTGTTTGTCTTGGCGGAGTAAGTTCTCTAAGGGTCCAGGACGGAAGGATCCTATCTGCCTCGGGCTGTAGACAATTCGCCGTCTGGCATTTGAGGCTGCTAAGCCCTTCGGTGCGGATGCAGGTTTCGCCCCCATCCCTGCTTGAGTGCTAAGCGCCGGAGGATATGTAGGCCGTGACTGAGCCCCACTTCTCTTCACCCAAAAAGTTTCCATGGGTTTTCAGAGATGGGGGTATGCACCCTTCTCCCCAGGACACATCAGCCATGTTGTTTTATGGAGGGCCCAGATTGTTCTGCCTTATGCACCCATACCAACAGAGCACAGTCCCCTGCAGTCCCCCAGGGCTGCCTCAGTGCAGCCACCCCAGTCCTCCGCCTGGCTTGGGCAGCCTGACCCTGACCCCAGCTGCTGGCCCGCATCTCAGGCTGGGTGTCACGGGGACCCTCTGTGCCCAGTTAACTTAGTTCTGGTGGTCAAGGGCTGCTCTGTACTGATCCGAGCCTCAGAGGCTCCCCCTCCGTCCCTCTGGCCCCTCAGTTGGAGAGGGGAAACACAGAGAAAGAGCGCTAGTCCTCCTTTGCTGCTCCCTCCCCTTGGGACCAGTCCCACACTGTTTTGCCTTTTCTTCTTTCTTTTTTCCTTTCCTTTTACCAGATTTTTGGCGTCTCTATCTTTTGAAGAGGACGATGTTCTGTCAGAGTTCCACAGGTGCTCTGGTTGGCTGAGTGGGTCTGTGGATGTGATTCTTGGTGTATTTGTGGGATAGGGTGTGCTACGATCATCCTTCTACTCTGCCATCTTGGCCTCCTCTCCAAAAAAAATAAGTTTTCTTTTATTGAGGATCCCTTCCTTTTTGTTTTCAAAATTCATTCTTTGTTGTTTACTTTTGATAACTTACTATGTATTTATTTGTGGATCTCTTTTAGTTTGCCCTTCAGGAGTTCACTAAATTTCCCAGATGTGTAGACTAATGTTTTTAATTAAATTTAGGAAGTCTTGGCCATTGTTCTTTCAAATATTCTTTCTGCCCCCCCTTTCTGTCTTCTATCCTTCTTAGACTCCCATTATAGGTAAGATGGTGTACTTCTTGATGTCCCATATGTCCTTTAAGCTTTGTTCACTTTTCTTCATTCCTTTTCTCTTTGCTTCTCAGACTGGATAATTTCAATTCAAGTTCAATACCTTCAAGTTCACTGATTCTTTCTTCTGCCAGCTCAAATATATCTGTTTTCTTTTTTTTTTATTTTCTTAACATTTTTATTGAGTTATAATCATTTTACAATGGTGTGTCAAATTAAATCTATCTGTTTAGAAATTCTCTATTTGGTGAGACATTCTCATATGTTCCTTTAATTTTTCAGACATACGTTTCATTGCTTTAACATATTTAAAATAGAGGATTGAAAGTCTTGTCTGGGCCTTCACAGGGATAGTTTCTACTATTTCTTCCTCTGTACATAGGTCATACTGTCTTGTTTCTTTGTCTTATAATTTTATCGTAGAAAGCTGAAATTTTAAATATATTGTTGCAACTCTGGAAATCAGATTTTCCTCCTCCTCAGGATTTGTTGTTGTTGATATTTGTTGTGGTGGTTTTTTGTTTGCTTAGTGACTTTTTTTTTAACTAATTCTGTATTCTTTGTTCTTGTGTTCATTGAAAGTCTCTCCTTGGTTAGATTAGTGGTCAGCTAATGATTGAACAGTTATTTTCTGAAATGTCTGGAATCAGTGAGTCTCCAAGTCTTTGCCAAAATGCTTTATGTATGTAGTGGGATATGCCTTCAACACTCAACCAGGAAGCTGACAGCTGTACATTAGCCTTCAATTCTTGTTTGTGTAGAGTCTCAAGATTAGCAGGAGGTAAGAGACTGGGGCCTTCTCGTGGCTTTCCTAAGCATGCACACAGCCCTTGACATGCATGTGATCTTCTAGATTACAAGGAATATGTCATAGCTTTGCAAAGCCCTTATGAATATCTAATTCAACAGCTTCTCCTTGAAAAATATTGGCTATCCTTTTGTTTGCTCCAACTATTACCCAACTCCTTAGGCATCAGGGAAGTTAAATTATCTCTAATTTTTTTAGTATAACGCCCCAAAGGAAAAGTATTTTCATACAGGGCAAACTTGAGTCAGTTCAAAAAAAGACATCCTTGCAAATGAGATCTTCTAGGGAACCACCAGACACGTCAAATAATGACAGTTCTTTGGGAATGAGGTTTTGCATAAGCTCATACCCCATTCTTCCCCCTCCAGTGGCTGCTAGCCTTTTGGTTTTAATGCTGCCACAGAGCTGGAAAGACAGCAATGTAATAGGCCAACTCAAACTGCTGCAAATCTCACTATTCTTACTAATATTCATCCATTTTTCTTGAATAAATGCTTCCCTGACTGCTTCAAGCATTTGATTAATATCCAGGGTCCTGGAAAAGTTGAAGTTGACAGTTTTGCCAGATTTCTTATTTACCTTTTGGAGCAGAGAATTTTTGGAGGTATCTAATCTGCAATCTTTCTCAACATTCATGAAATAGTTTTTATACTATAAAATGCACTTATGTATTTGCATCTGTTTTCTTTTTATATACTCTCCCTCTTATCTTAATGGCAATTACCTTGAAGCTATTTGAAACAATCTGGTATTTGGTGGTGGGCTGGCTACCACTGTTTAACTGAAAATTCTTCAGAGAACTGGCTTGAGAAAGTTTGAAAGCCATATAATTATCTCCTGATAAAACTGCCTCTTCAGCATCACCACTTAACTCAGCTTAAGTTTATCCCCTCCATAAGAGTTTGCTAAAAATGGTAAGAAACAGCGAATACAAATACATATCAACATGATATTTTACAACCAGTATCACTATAGCTAGAGACTGTTGTTAGAATATGGTCTGGCTTACAAGAAATCACTCATAATTAATAAATGTGGATTGGCCAAGGTGGTGGAGTAGAAGGATGCTGGTAGTTCACCCTCTTCCACAAATACACCAAAACTCACATCCATGGACCCACCCAGCCAACCAGAGCACCTGCTGAACTCTGACAGAACATTGTCCTTTTCAAAAGACAAAGACACGATGAATCTGGTAGGAGAAAAGGAAAAAAGAAAGAAGAAAAAGCAAAACAGTACTGGACCAGTCCCTCAGTGGGGGAGTGGCAAAGGAGGAATATCACTCCTTCGCTGGGTCTCCCTCTCTCCAACAGAGAGGTCAATAGGACAGTGGGGGAACCTCAGAGGCTCAGATCTGTATAGAGCAGCCCTTGACTGACAGAACTAAGTTAAATGGGCACAGAGGGTCTCTGCAGCTCCCAGCCTCACATGAGTCAGAATGGCCATCATTCAAAAGTCCACAAATGACAAATGCTGGAGAGGCTGTGGAGAAAAGGTAACCCTCCTACACTGCTGGTGGAATGCAATTTGGTGCAGCCACTGTGGAAAGCAATATGGAGATTCCACAAAAGGCCAGGAATAGACTTACCATATGACCCAGAAATCCCACTCCTGGGCATATATCCAGAAGGAGCCCTACTTCAAAAAGAAACCTGCACCCCGATGTTCATAGCAACACTATTTACAATATCCAAGACATGGAAACAGCCTAAATTTCCATCGACAAATAAACTGGATAAAAAGTGGTGGTATATTTATACAATGGAATATTATTCAGCCATAAAAATGACAACATAATGCCATTTGCAGCAACATGGATGTCCCTGGAGAATGGCATTCGAAGTAAGCCAGGAATAGAAAGAAAAATGCCATATGAGATCGCTTATATGTGGAATCTTTAAAAAAAAAGTACAAAACAGAAATAGACTCATAGACATAGAATACAATCTTGTGGTTGCCAAGGGGGAGGGAGGTGGGAAGGGACAGACTGAGAGTTTGAAATTTGTAGATACTGAAAGGCATATGTAGAATAGATAAACAAGATTATACTTTATAGCACAGGGAAATATATACAAGATTTTGTGGTAGCTCACAGTGAAATAGAATGTGACAATGAATATATGTGTGTTCATGTATAACTGAAAAATTGTGCTCTATACTGGAAATTGACACAACAGTGTGAAATGACTATAACTCAATAAAAAATGTAATTTAAAAAGTTTAAAAAAATAAAGCAAGCACTGACATAGTCCAATCTTTTCATTGTATATGTGGGCACACTGAGGCTCACAGAGGTAAAAAGAAGAATAAAAGATATCATAGCAAGTGAGTGAAATAAGCTAGAATATGTCTTCTTATTCTTAACCCCATACTCTTTCTAGTGCTTCACAGTGCTTCTTAATATAGAAAGCTAATACAGTTCTATGTTCTCACAAATCATCACACATATCTGCTTCTATATGGCATGAAGCCTACCACTACAATTCCACTCAATCTTCTTCACATACACTTCGTGTATCCCTACACTCAGATGGGGAGTTGCTTCTTATGTGAAGTGAAATATCCTTGTGTCTAGACACTCCCAGCCTCAAGGAGCTCTTAACACCAGCACATGGGATTTTGTTTTAATGAGATAATGTGAACGTTTTATATGCTTTTTTTTATTAGCATTTTCCCAAGTAATTAAATATGGTTGCAGAGACTATCTATTTGAAAATCTGATTTAATTAACTGATCTCACATTATTGTACACTTAGATAGTTTCCAATTGCTTTGCTATTATAAGCAGGGATTTAATGAATATCAAACTATAAAAAGACAACTAATAATAAGTTTAAGCTCCAAATTGTCCTTATGAAAGATTATACTGATTTATAGTATAATGGAGAATATGTATAAATAACAAATTACCCCCATTCTTCCAAATACTGGGCTACCAGTATTTTCTAACTCTTCACCAATCTGACAAAAGAAAAACAGCAACATTTTAATTGCATTTATTTTATTAATATCATTTTCCATGTATTTAATGGCCATTTCTATTTCTTATGGTTTCCCTTGTCATGCCTTTTGACCATTGTGATAGGAAAAATTCTAAAATAACCCCCAAGATTCTCAGTCCTTGGTGTACATGCCCTTCACTAGAGTGTAGGCAGGACCTATGAATATGATGGGATAGTCATTCTTAAGTTATACTATAAGGCAAATATGACGAGATAGTTAATACAATGATTATATTATTCTATGTAAGATTTTGAAATAGCATACTGAAAAAGAATTCTCTTGGCTTTGAAGAATTAAGCTGTTATGAGGGTCATGTGGCTTGGGTGAGGGTGGACTCTAGGAGCAGAGATAAACCTCTCCCTTCTCAGTTAACAACAAGAAAATGGGCACACAGTTCTACAATCACAGAGGAATAAATGCTGTCAATATCATCCATGAGCTTGGAATAAGAACCTGAGGTCCAGTGGAAGTGATATTCTGGAACTCAAAAGTTAAGTTATAAGATGCCTTACAGCTTCCATCTGGATCTTTTGCAAAGCTCTCTTTTGGGACCTTTCTTTAAGACCCAGGCTCTAGGCTGTGAGAAGTCCAAGCCACATAGTTAGACAACATGTAAGTACTCCCAAAGACAGCTTCAGCTGTTTCAGCATCAACTGTTAGTCATACAAGTGAGCTATCTTGGACATTCAAGTCCCACTGAGCTTCCAGTTGATTGACACCTCAGTCAATACTGCATATAGGAGGAGAACTACTCAACTGATTCCACAGAATTATAAGATATAATAATACCAGTTATTGTCTTAAGCCACTAAATTTTTTGATTTGTTATGCAACCTCAGATAACAGGAACATAAATTGGCACTTGGAATAAGTTTTAACTAATGCAGACATATGCCCATTGGATTTGTTATACAATAAGAGATAACTGGAACATATAATTACATTTAATATTCTTAATAATAATATGGACTAAGTACTATTATTACCCTTATTTTTCAAATGAGGAAAGTAAATGATAAGTAGTTAGTTTGATTATAGGGCTAATAATTTTTTAAACCATAATTCAGATTTATATATTTTTGACTTCAGAGTCCATGTTCCTAACCAATATGTTATATTGCTGCTTATGAACACAAATTTTAAAAATCTAAATATAATATTGGCAAATTAAGTCCAGCAGCATATTAAGAAAATAATACAGCATAACTAAATGGGTTTATCACAGCAGTGCAAGGATGGCACATTAGGAAGCCTATCTTTAACAGGTTAAAGGACAAATTATCATATGTTCATATCAACAGATGTGGAGAAAGTGGTTTTCACATCCATTATTTCACTGAAAAGAAATCTTGGCAATATAGCATTATAACAGAACTTTCCTAGGTTGTAAAATAAACCCTACAAGAAACTTGCAGGACATATGAAGCATAAAGTAGAAATAATAAAATCATTCTCATCAAAGTCAGGTAAGAATAGCTAAGTAAATCTACAACAAAGACAAATCTTGGTGGTGAAATATTAGAAGCATATCCATTAATGTCAGAAAGAATATGAAGATGCCTACTAATGCCATTACTACGTATCATTATTCTGCAGGTACTAGTTGATGAAATATCACAAGAAAGCAAAAAAGATATAAAAAGATTAAAAACAAATAAAGATATGTTCTAAGAGGAACAATTTTCATATTAAGAAAAGTATAACCATAAAATATAAAAAATAATAGCTTTCATACAAACTATTTTTAGTTAAAAATGTAGCAATAACTTAACTTATAATGACAATATAATAATAAAATACTTAGAAATAAGCGTAAGAAGAAATATTCATGGCCCTTATAGAGAAAATTATGAAATTTTACTGATGACATAAAGACGACCTAAGTAAGTGGAGAGATAAACTCTGTTCATCAGTGGAAAAGTAAATATTGTAAAGTTATTCTATGTTTACATTAAATCAGATTTGTTAGTTGTTTGAAACTCTTTCTTGCCATATGTACTTCGACTACTTGCTCTGATAATTTTGAAACTTGATATTTGTACAATTTTTGTAAATGTTCAATAAGTGTCAGAAAATAAGATTTAGTCTCTATAGGGTGAAAAGTTCAATATATAGTTATTAATAATTATGTGGTTCAAAAGTCTTGTAGCCTTAATTATAGTTGGCTACTTGAACCATCACAAACTAAATTATATTAAAATTTCACACTGCAGTTGTACTTCTGAAAGTTTATACCTCTACAGAAATGTTATCTATTCATATCCATCATTAATTAATACATAAATATGCTTGTTAGTTATATGGTTATCTATTAGTAGAAGAACCAGCTAAAAGTGTCTTCACACTATGCAGTAAAATACAACACAACAGCTAACAAAAGAATAAGGCAGTGCTACATGGAAAGAGATTCAAGGTATATTAAGTTAAAATTACAATGTGTGGAAAAGTGTATAAAATAAGTTAACATGTGTGAAGAAAAAAGTATGCATATAGTGTATGTGTGTGTAAATAGTTAGATCTCTGGAAGGATACACAAAATCTGACAACAGTGGCACCAAGAAAGGGGAATTGGGTGAAAGGGCTCAGAAGAAGAGGGCAGAATTACTTTTGATTGTATATCATTTTATACAAATAAATTTAAAATTTAAAAATTTATACATTAGTAAAATAAAGCAAAAGAATCTAAATAGAAAAAAAAAGTCACCAAAAGAAATGAATCATGTGGAATCTAAAAAACAAAAACAAAAACAAACAAACAAACAAACAGAAACAAAGCATAAATACAGAACAGAAATAGACTCACAGACAGAGAATACAGACTTGTGGTTACCAGGGGGGTGGAGGGTGGGAAGGGAAAGACTGGGATTTCAAAATTGTAGAATAGATAAACAAGATTACACTGTATAGCACAGGGAAATATACACAAAATTTTATGATAACTCACAGAGAAAAAAATGTGACAATGAGTGTGTATATGTCCATGAATGACTGAAAAATTGTGCTGAACACTGGAATTTGACACAACATTGTAAAATGATTACAAATCAATAAAAAATTTAAAAAAAAAAACAAAAGAAATGAATCAGCAATTCACAGGAAACTATGTCTAATAAACATATGAGAAAATACTCAACCTTACTAGCAGTCAGGAAAATACAAATTAAAATAATAAATTTCACTTCTCACCACTAGATAGACAAATATTACAAAGACTATCATTTCAAGTGCTGGCAAGAATGTGGGGAAATAGAAACCTTCATACACTGCTGGTGGAGTTGTAAACTTCCTTAATCATGTTAGAAATCCATTTGACTATAAGTGGAAAATTGAGAATTAGTGAACCCAAAGATTCAGCAATTGCAATTTTTTGTTTCCTAGCTACTCTTGAACTTAGGGACACATGTACAAAGATGTTTATTGCAGTAACATTTGTATTAGAGAAAATTTGGAAAAAAACCTAAAAGTTCATTTATAGATGTATATTTACATTATAGACTGTATACAAAAAGAAATGCATTATGTGTACACAAACACATATAACAAGTCAACATAAAAATACATCAATATCAATTGATCTATATAATATAATACTGTTAATGTACATTTCTAAAGTACAAATGAAACATTACTATATATTGTTCATGGATACATGGCTGTAAATATAGATGAATGTAAAAGAACAGGAAAGCATGCATATTAAATTAATGATTGTAGCTGCTTCTAGAGAAGAAAGGATTAAATGGGAAAGAGGATAGGAAGAAGGGGAGGTTTAATTTTTACCTGTGGTAATGTTCTTTTTAAATGAAAAAGTACTTGAAACAAACATGATAAAATGGAAAATATTAATATTAATTATTTATATATTAATTACCAGTTCTTCATGATTGATAGAGAGATGTTTGTTCTATTTTCTTGTACTTTTCTGTACTATTAAAAATTTCCCATAAAGTAAACATATCCAAAAGCCATTAAGTATGTTTTTTTAAATAACAGAACAAATAATTAAACTGAGGTTGATCTAACTCAAAGTCCATTCTTTTTGCTTTCTCTCTTTCTGTGGCAGGTGCTAACAGAAGGTCTAGTTCTTCAGAGTATGTGATACCCAGAAAATACAGAGAACTGCAATGAGTGGTGATCCAAATGACCATTTGATTCCAAAAGGTCCAGCAGTTAGTAATGGAGGGGTTACTAGACATATGAGGCACAGTGGTGGAGAGACCTGGAATAAAATTTACCCAGAGATCCAGGCAACATCTTGAAGGCCTGTCCATAGGAAGCAGATAAACAGGTAAGAGTGAGTGTGGGGTTAGGGAGCCTACTACAAACTGGGTTTGGATATGATGAGCTGAACATATCTATGGCTCTTTCCAAGCTACAGTGAACACATTTCATATTTCAGAACTGCAAGTTAAACACTAAAAATAAAATGAATGTCTGCTCACATCTGCCAACAATTAGAAGAGATATTGGCTCTGATTGTAGTTATGTCTCTGATGGGAAGAGATGTTGGCTGAGACCCCAAAACTCTGATTCCTTGACCAGCTGCAGACCATCATACTAAATCCTCAAGGAACATAACGCTCAGAGGACATACAGATACTTCAGGCCAACAGAGTTTTTATTCCATGTCAGTGGTCTAGACCCAAACCCCAGTGTTGCTTCCTATCAGCAAGATCAGGCTGGATCAGGTTGGGCTGTCAGGGACCAGAGACAGGGCTAAGCAGCCTGTCCTATATTCTCTTCCCTTAGAAGATGCTCAGAATCTTATGAAGATTGTGGTCTTCTGGATGTTATTGTTCGAGTTGCCAGTGGGGCCCCTGAAAACAGATTAAAGAAAGAGTCTCTAGTTAATTCATATGACCTTGATTTCCTGCACACAGTGACCCCATTTTTGGTCTTAAATAAGTCTATTTTGCCATTATCTCTTTGGTAAAAGGGAGGAGAAGAAGCAGCTTTGGAGTCCCCATCAGGGTGAGAGAATGCCACTACTACTCTTCACAGAATGTGGAGCTCCTGTAAGACAGGGAACTTGGGAGCCTGCTTCACTTAAGTATTTGAGTGCTCTTTAGGATCATTTTACTTTATTCTTTAATATGGTCATATGAGATATATAAACCAGAGAACCAATATTTCCAGAGAAACTACTTTGTGTCAAAAATTTTAGACATACAGCATAATGGAATAAACTTAGAGTATTCCAGATAGGCATGAGACAGAGATACATAAAACAGTAGCAGCAGTAGGCATCTTCTCCCCAAAATAAGACCAGCATTGAAAATCCAAGACAGTGAGCTTCCATGTAAGCATGATAGGCTTTGGGATCTAAAGGGGTCCAGTGGGGATAAAGTGCTGCATGAATGGGGATAGGAAGAGGTTTTGGCCATTGATCATTTTCAGAATCAGCTGAAATCCAGTTTTCTTTACACAGGAAAGAGAATTGGACCCAACCTACTAAAGAAGAGGGGTAAAAGGAGTAGAGCCAGGATTTTGGCCAGCCAAGTGACTGATAGAGCATCATTCACCCCAGGGGCTTGGCCAAGTATGTGAGGGTTTAAGAAACTGAGTAAAATAGACCTGATTGGCCAGTGTGTAATAAGAGAATTCAGATACAAAATAAACATCAGCAGTTACCAATCAGAAAATGTTACAGGGGGAAAAAAAGATGATTATAATGCCCACCAAAACTACAAAATATCTAGGAATAAGCCTAACAAGAAATGTGTAAGATTTATATGAAGCAAAAACCTATAAAACATTACTAAAGAAATTAAAAAAATGAATAAGCAGAGAGATATGTCCATTCCAAAGACAGGAAGACTCAATATTAAAAATATGACCATTCTTTCAAAATTGCTCTATAAATTCAAAGGAATCTCAAAAAAAAACTAATTTCATTTAAACAGAAATGAACAGTCTCAGTTTAAAATGCATTTTGAAGAAGAAATGCATGTATATAGCTAATGTATTTTTGAAAATAAAAATAACAAAGAAAAAGTTCCCCACCAGATAGAAAACATATTATGAAGCTATAATTATTATATTATTGTCACAAGAATAGACAAATCAATGGAACAAGGTGGAGCACAGGAATAAACCATAGATATATAGCTATAAACATAAAGATGTGAATTGATATGTGACAAAGGTGGTATTTCATATTAGTATAGAAAGGATGATTGAATTGGATAGATAGATTGGGAACAACTGGTCATATTTTGGAAAAAAAATAAGGTCTCTATCTGATACTAGTTACAAAACTAAGTTTCACATTAATTAAATAGTTTAATGTGGAAAACAATTACTAAATTTAGCAAATATTTGTAAATTTGGAATATGGACATTCATATAGAAGATATAAAATACAAAACATTAAACAAAGAGGTTTATTAATTTGACAACATTAAAATGCAAAAACTTTTTATGACAAAAAACAACATAAACAAAATGAAACAATTGATAGACTTGGAAAAATATTTTCAGAGACTTAATATTTGGACCATAAAAAGAACACTTACAAACCAAAATGGAAAAGAGAAACTATCCAATTAGAAATGGAGAAAGAAGATAAGCAATTCACAGAATAAGGAATCCAAATAACCAATAAAGATATGAAATGATGCTCAAAAGTCATTTATAATATTAGCAATTCTAATTTAATAAAAATGAAACCTATTTGCCTATCAAAATGGCAAAAATTTTAAGTGATGATAATATAAATAACTGATGAATGTGTAGGGGAAAATACAATTAAACATTGTTGATGAGACTTCCCCCATTTACCTTCCCTTTGTAATTTAATGATCCAGTGGGAGAAAAAGTGACCACAGTTCCAGGGCCTAGTCCTTCAGAAAGGGAAGGAGGAGATCTAGGCCCTAAGTCAATTAAGTGGATTAACTTCTGTGAAAGAAGAAGTGGAAACAAATAGAGCCAAAAGTTAGGACTAGAGCACCAGGCAGTGATAACAAGACTCAGGTATCCATAGACAGTCTAAGGAGTCAGGACAGAGGAGGATATAAAAGAAATCCAGGGCAAAGAGGGAAGGTGTACAGCCATGACGCTTCCCAGAGTAGAGAATTGGCAGGAAGGTGTACAGCCACGATGCTTCCTAGACCAGAGATCCATAGGCCCACTGAGGGAGTGCCCACCTGCGACTCTCACTCAGGGGTGGAATGAAACCACTACCCCAGGAAAGGTGCAAAAACCTGTGACCCCGCCTAGGGGTTCAAGAAACCACCATTGGCAAAGGGAGTGCCCCACTGGTGACTCCCGCCTTCGGAAGCAATGAGGCTGTAAGCCCCGAAGGCACTTGGGGAGGGCCTGGTAGCGAATTTTCTAAAGGGGAATTCCCCGAGTCCCATAATTTGGGCTTCCTTATGCAATTCCGGCATCCCAGAACTGAACTGATACTAAGACCATGTAGAGAAGAAGAAATGGGCTTGAGGAGCCATGGAGGGAAATCTCATTCAATCAGGTTGCCAGTTACTTACTATGTGATTTTAACTTGGGTGTGCGAGTGGTCACCTCAGTGGATCTCCTTAAGTCTGAAGAGATAAAGAGAGGAGAATGAAAAAACATTGAAGGGAGAAAAATCTTGGGCTTTGTGGGCTCCTTCATGGCTAGAAAACTGGTCTCTGCCAAATCCTGCAGGCTATGTCAGCCACCACCTAAAGAGGCCACTTGAATCTGCACAGTGTGAGAGAAACTCCCTGCCACCTTCAGAAGAGAGGGGAGCCCTAACTCAATAGACAGATCAAGATTATGCCCCTTGAGCTCCATATCTTTATTCAAATGCCCCACACTAGGTGCCAGAGAGATGATACAGGAAAATAAATGTGGGTCAAGAGGATGGCCATGTCTATGGTTGAGTCCCTGGACATGCCCCACCAAATGTGGGTCCTTGGCTACATGCAGGAAAGAATTCAAGAGTGGGCCACAATTAAGTAAAGGTAGATTTATTTAGAGAGGTACATACTCCATAGAGGGCAGGCTGTTTCAGAAGGCAAGAGAAAGGCCACAAGGTGTGGGGGTTGGGAGCTTAGTTTAAAGTAAAAGTAGATACATACTCCATAGAAAGGGTTTGGTCCACCTTACTCAGAAGGGAGAACAGCTTCATATATTGTTGATCAAAATGTAAATTCATACAGACATTTTTCAAAGGCAGGTAGTATCCAATGAACTAAAAAATGTATGTATCATTTAATGAAGTAATTCCACTTCAGAAGGACTGAAAGAGAGATACCTGTGCATAAAGAAGCAAGCATAAAATGTTTGTTACACTACTATTTATAATAGGGAAGATCTAGAAACAGTCATACTGGAATGGCAAAATGAGCAATGGCATATCTAAAACATGGAATATCATGTAAGAGTTAAAAAGTAGGTGACACTAACTTGGAAAACATGCCAAAATAAATTTTTGATTGAAAAGACAAGTTGTAGAACAACACATACACTATGACTCCATTTATGGTTTTTAAAAAAAACCACAGAACAAAAGATTATATTTGTACATTATGTTCATTCAAATTATCATGGAAGTAAATGCCAAGACAGGATTAGATGTGCAAGAGATTAATTTAGGGAAATACCTGTGAAAGATAAAGAGTGAGGTATCAGGAATAGGTAGGGACAGAATTCAGATTATGCAGGTCTCACATGTAAAAGGAGAGAGGGAATAAAAATCTGTGAAAATATTGGCCAGGTCAGTGATGAGTCCCTGAGCAAAATTTGTCCATTAGAAAGATTAAACATCAAACAGGATTGGCCCATTTTAGCAGCCCTACCATGCTCAGACTTTGGTTTAGACATGAAGAAGCACATTGGATACAAAGATGCTACAACTGGAGCTGTCAGTAAACTATGCTCCCACAGCAAATTCTGTTAAAGGGGGATCTCTATGATAAGCCTCTATGTCTGCCACATACATGTAAACATATATGTCTCTAAATATATGAAAAAGATGTGGAGGGATAATAATATCTAAAATGTACTGATAAATAAACTTAGCACATACATGCAATGTAATAATACTCAGAATTAAAAAGGAATGAACAGGAGGCAGAGCAAAGATGGTAGAGTAGAAGGACACGCGTAGCTCACCCTCTCCCACAAATGCACCAAGAATCACATCCACAGACCCACTCAGCCAACCAGAGCACCTGCGGAACTCCGACAGAACATCACCCTCTTCAAAAGATAAAGACACCAAAAATCTGGTAGGAGAAAAGGAAAAAAGAAAGAACAAAAGGCAAAGCAGAGCAGATGGGTCCCGCGGGGAGGGAGCGGCAAAGGAGGACTGGCGCTCAAACGGTGGGTCTCCCCTCTCCAACTGAGAGGCCAGTGGGATAGAGGGGGAGCCTCTGAGGCTCAGATCTGTACAGAGAAGCCCTTGACTGACAGAACTAAGTTAAACAGGCACAGAGGGTCCCCCCAACACCCAGCCTGAGATGCAGGCTGGCAGCTGCAGGCAGGGCCAGGAAGCCCAAGCCCAGCGGAGGATGGGGGCAGCTGCACTGAGGCAATCCCATGGGACTGCAAGGGGTTGCGTGCCATGGCTGTGAGTGTACAGGGCAGAAAAACCTGGGCCCTCCATAAAACAACACGGTTAATGTCCCTAGGGGAAAGGGTGCATACCCCTATCTCTGAAAACCTGCGGAAAGTTTTCCGGGGAAGAGAGGCGGGACTCAGCACAGCCGCCATTTCCTCCGGTGCTTAGCATCTAGTTGGGGGCGGGGGCGAATCCTGCATCCGCACTGAAGGGCTTAGCAGCCTCAAAGGCCAGAGGGAGACTTGTCTACAGCCTGGGGCAGATAGGATCCTTCCATTCTGGTCCCTCAGAGAACTTGCTCCACAAAGACAAACAAGGAGCTGGGTTTTGGCCCAGACCAGGGACAAGGCAGTTCCTCGGTCTTTCCCGAGCCCACCTGTAGAGCGCCAACACGAGGCAGAGAGCACAGCAGCACAGAGCAGCGGAGCTACCGCACCGGGAAAGGGAGGGCAGTCCGCCGCCTTGCGAGCAGGAACGCAGCCCCCGACCGCGGTGCTGGGAGGGGGCGCGACGCGCCCTCCTACCTGGCCAGTCTGCAACATCTGACTGCGGCATCCGGATGGGCAGTGACCCGCCCGACCACAGCAAAGAAGAGCTGCACCTGACCCAGTGTTGGGAGGAGGCGCGATCTGCTTGCCGACAGGCACTGGGAGCAGCACAGAAGAGGGCGCCAATGGAGGGCCTCTGGAAACAGCAAGCTGAGCTTCCAAAACAGGACGAAGACAAAGACTTCACATTAAAAGCACACAGAACACAGGAGAACACCGACACCCCCCCTTTTTTTTTTAAATTTGTTTTTACCTGTTCTATTTTCTATTACCCTCTTAATTTTTACTTCTTAATTCATTTCTATTTCTCTTGGGTTCTGATGTCCCGTTATTGATTAAACACAGGTTTCAAATACATCTTTTCCCCTTTTTTTTAAAAGGTTTTAAAAGGACGTCTCAACTAGATTGATATTCTGCTTAAAATTGTTCTTCCATTATTCATTATACACTATTTTCAAACCTTTTTTCTCCCTTCGTTTAAAATTCTTTCTCTCTCTCTCTTATTTTTTCATTTTTTCGAAATCTTATTCCTAAATAGGCATTAGATAGATAAACTACTTAAGGACCAAAATAGATAACTGATACTCCATAAACCACAGTGCCAGAGAGGTATGAGCAAGATGCAGAAGCAGAGAAACAATTCCCAATTAAAATGACAAAAGAAAACCCCTGAAAGAAAGATCAATGAAATAGATATCGATAGTCTACAAGAGCAAGATTTCAAAAAAGGAGTGATCTAAGTGCTGAAGGAATTAAAAGAGAAAGTGCTTAGAGATATAAAATATATCAAAACTGAAATTGAAGCCAGAAAGAAGAGCCAAATAGAATGGGTAAACTCATTGATTGAGATGAGGAATGATCTAATAGCTGTGAAAAGCTGACTACATAATGCAGAGGAACGAATTAGTGACCTAGAAAACAGGAAAATAGAAAACACCCATTCAGAAGAGTTACAAGAGAAGCAAATAAAAAATAATGAAAATAGCATAAGGGACCTATGGGATAATATAAAGCATGCCAATCTTCGCATAACAGGGGTCCCAGAAGGGGAAGAAAGATCAAAGGGGATTGAAAAGGTTTTTGAATAAATCATGACTGAAAACTTCCCAAACTTAAAGAAGGAATCAGATATCCAAGTACAGGAAGCTCAGAGGGTCCCAAACAGGAAGAACCCAAATAAACCCACACCAAGACATATCATAATCAAGATGGCCAGAGTCAAGGATAAAGAAAGGATTCTAAAGGCAGCAACAGAAAAGCAAAGAGTAAGTTACAAGGGAACCCCAATAAGGCTCTCAGCTGGTTTCCCTCCACAAACACTACAGGCCAGAAGTGAGTGGCAAGATATATTCAGTCTTGAATGAAAAAAAATATGCAGCCTAGGATACTTTATCCAGCAAGGCAATCCTTTAGAATAGAAGGAGACATAAAGATTTTCACATACAAGAAAAAGCTGCAGGAGTTTAGCAACACTAAACCCATGCTAAAAGAGATATTGAAAGGTCTATTGTAAATAGAAAAGCAACAGGATGCTACAGAAATGAGAAACTCACAACTGAAAAGGTGGTATCTCAAGAATTACAAATGAAGTGAACACGAAATTATAAAAGAAAACATACAAATCACTGAGAGTGGGAGAGGGAGGCAGAAAAATATAGAATGTTTTCATTTCTTTCTTTTTCAAATTTTTTTAACGATAGGATGGGTTTGAGATCATGTTACTATCAGTTTAATAAAAATAGCTATAGTAATGGGCTAATAGATTTACAAAAAAGGGTAACCACAAGCCAAAAACTTACAAAGCAGTCACAAAAATTAAATAAAATCCATGCTAATACAAAGGAAAATTACCAAGCCACAAAAGGAAGAAGAAAGGAACAAAGAGGATATACCATTTCAACTGCAAAGATAAGTTCAAAATGGCAATAAACACACATCTATCATTAATTACTGTAAATGTTAATGGACTAAATGCTCCAGTCAAAAGACATAGAGTGGCAGACTGGATAAGAAAGCAAGAACCTTCAATATGCTGCATACAAGAGACCCACTTTAGGGAGAAGGACACACATAGATTGAGAGTGAAAGGATGGTGTTGCTGTACTGATTTCAGACAAAATAGACTTTAAAACAAAGACCATAAAGAAAGATAAAGAAGGACATTTTATAATGATTAAAGCAGTGATAAAGGTGAGGATATTACACTTGTTAAGATATATGCACCCAATATAGGAGCACGTAAGTACATACAACAATTACTAACAGAGATAAAGGGGGCTATTGATGGGAATACAATCATAGTTGGAGATTTTAACACTGCATTAACATCACTAGACAGATCTTCCAAACAGAAAATAAACAAGGCAACAGAGAAATTAAGTAATACAATAGAAAAACTAGATTTGGTGGATAGTTTCAGAGAATTACAATCCCAAAAATAGGACATATATTCCTTTCAAGTGCATATGGAACATTTTCCAGGATAGCTCATGTACTTGGGCACAAAAGAAAACTCAACAATTTTAAGAAGATAGAAATTATCTCAAGCATCTGCACTGACCACAATGCCATGAAATTGGAAATCAACAACAGAGAAACAAAGGAGAAGAAAGGGAAAGCATGCAGATTAAACAATATGTTATTGAAAAAACAATGGGTCAATGAGGAAATCAAAGCTGAAATTAAAAAATACCTTGAGACTAATGGCAATGAAACACAACCACTCAAAATCTATGGGACACAGCAAAGGAAGTGCTAAGAGGGAAGTTTATAGAGATACAGGCCTTCCTCAAAAAAGAACAATCTCAAATGAACAATTTAACACACTACATGAATGAATTAGAAAAAGAAGAACAAAAAGCCCCAAAAGGGAGCAGAAGGAAGGAAATACTAAAGATCAGAGAGGAAACAAATACAATAGAGATTAACAAGACCATAGAAAAATCAATCAAACAAAAGCTGTTTTTTTGAAAAAGTAAATAAAATCGACAAACCTCTGGCCAAAGTCACATAGAAGAAAAAAGAGACAGCATAAATTAGCAAAATAAGAAAGGAAAATGGAGAAATTACAACAAATAAAATTGAAATACAGAATATCATATGAGAATATTATGAAAAACTATATGGAACAAAAATGGATAATCTAGAGGAGATGGACAAGTTTATGGGAAAATACTGTCCACCAAGACTGAATCATGAAGAAACTGACCACTTGAAAAAACTGATCTCTAGAAATGAAATAGAAACAGCAATTAAAAACCTCTCTACAAATAAAAGACCAGGACCAGAAGGCTTCACCGGGGAATTCTACCAAACATACAAAGAAGAACTCGACCAGTCCTTCTCAAACTCTTCCAGACGATTGAAAAGGAAGGAATACTCCCAAACTAATTCTATGAAGCCACCATCACCCTGATACCAAAAGCAAGGAAAGACACTACCAAAAAAGGAAATTATGGGCCAAAATCATTGATGAACATAGAAGCCAAAATCCTTACCAAAATATTAGCAAATAGAATCCAACAATACATAAAAAAGATTAAACATCATGACCAAGGGGCTTCATCCCAGGGACACAAGGCTGGTTCAACATACGCAAATCAATCAATGTAATATATCACATCAACAAGAGAAAGGACAAAAACCACATGATCATCTCAATGCATTCAGAAAAAGTATTTGATAAAATCCAACACCCATTTATGATAACATCTCTCACCAAAGTGAGTATAGAGGGAACGTATCTCAACATAATAAAAGCTATATATTACAATCCTACAGCCAGCATAGTACTCAATGGAGAAAAACTCAAAAGATTCCCACTAAAATCTGAGACAAGACAAGGATGCCCGGGGGAGATGGAGAAGATGGCGGAGTAGAAGGACGCTCGCAGGTCAACCTCTCCCACAAATACACCAAGACTCACATCTAAAGACACACTCAGCCAACCAGAGCACCTGTGGAACTCCGACAGAACATCGGCCTCTTCAAAAGATAAAGACGCCAAAAACCTGGTAGGAGAAAAGGAAAAAAGAAAGAACAAAAGGCAAAGCAGCGCGGGACGGGTCCCGCGGGGAGGGAGCGGCAAAGGAGGACTGGCGCTCGCTCGCTTGGTCTCCCCTCTCCAACTGAGAGGCCAGCGGGACAGAGGGGGAGCCTCCGAGGCTCGGATATGTACAGAGCAGCCCTTGACTAACAGAACTAAGTTAAACGGGCACAGAGTGTCCCCCCGACACCCAGCCTGAGACGCGGGCCGGCAGCAGCGGGCAGGGCCAGGCTGCACAAGCCGGGCGGAGGACGGAAGTGGCTGCACGGAGGCAGCCCTGGGGGAACGCAAGGGGGTGCGCGCCGTGGCTGTGGGTGCACAGGGCAGAACAACCTGGGCCTTCCATAAAACAGCAAGGTTGATGTGCTCTTGGGGGAAGGGTGCACACCCCCATCTCTGAAAACCCGCGGAACGTTTTCGGGGGAAGAGAGGCGGGGCTCAGGCACAGCCGCCATATCCTCCGCGCTGAGCACTCAGGCGGGGGAGGGGGCGAAACCTGCATCCGCACCAAAGGGCCTAGCAGCCTCAAAGGCCAGACTGAGACTTGCCTGCAGCCCGGGGCAGATAGGATTCTTCCATCCTGGTCCCTCAGAGAACTTGCTCCACAAAGACAAACAAGGAGCTGGGTTTTGGCTCAGAGCAGGGACAGGGCTGTCCCTAGGTCTTCCCCGAGCCCACCCGCGGAGCGTCGACCTGGGCGGAGCGCCGACCAGGGCAGAGCGCGCAGCCACACAGAGTAGCGGAGCTACCGGTGGCGCAGGTAGAGTGAGAGCGACCCCCACCTTTCGGGCAGCAACACAGCCCCTGACCGAGGTGCTGGGAGGGAGCACGACCCTCCCTCCTACCTGGCCAGTCTGCAACATCTGACTGCGGCATCTTGAAGGGAAGCGACCCGCCCGCCCACAGCACAGAGCTGCACCTGACCCAATGTTAGGAGGAGGCGCGATCTGCTTGCCGACAGGTGCTGGAGGCAGCAAAGAAGAGGGCGCCAACGGAGGGCCTCTGAAACCAGCAAACTGAGCTTCCAAAACAGGACGAAGACAGAAAGACTTCACAGTAAAAGCACATAGACTCCAGGAGAACACAGACAACCCCCCCATTTTTTTTTTATTTGTTTTTACCTGTTCTATTTTCTATTACTCTCTTAATCTTTACTTCTTAATTCATTTCTATTTCTCTTGCATTTTGAGGTCCTGCTATTGATTAGACACAGGTTTCAAATACATCTATTCATCTCCCCCCCCCCTTTTTTTGTAAAGGTTTTAAAGGGAAGTCTCAACCCGATTAATACTCTGCTTCAACTCACTCTTCTATTATTCATTATACACTGTTTTCAAACCCTCTTTCTCCCTTCTTTTAAAATTCTTTCTCTCTCTCTCTCTCTAATTTTTTTTTCTGTTTTTCCTAAGTTTTATTCCTCAATAGGCATCAGATAGATAAAATCCTTAAGGACCAAAATAAACAACTGATACTCCATAAACCACAGTGCCAAAGAGGTATGAAAAAGACGAAGAAGCAGAAAAACCTTTCCCAATTAAAAGAACAAGAGAAATCCCCTGAAAGTAAGATCAACGATATAGATATCGATAGCCTACTAGATCAAGATTTCAAAAAAGGAGTGATCATATTGCTGAAGGAATTAAAAGAGATAGTGTTTATAGATATAAAATATGTCAAAAATGAAATTGAAGCTATAAAGAAGAGACAAATAGAATGGGTAAACTCATTGATAGAGATGAGGAATGATCTAATAGCTGTGAAAAGCTGACTACATAATGCAGAGGAACGAATTAGTGATCTAGAAGACAGGGCAATAGAAAGTACCCATTCAGAAGAACTACAAGAGAAGCAAATAAAAAATAATCAAAATAGCATAAGGGACCTATGGGATAATATAAAGCGTCCCAATCTTCGCATAATACGGGTCCCAGAAGGAGAAGAAAGATCAAAGGGGATTGAAATGGTTTTTGAAGAAATCATTACTGAAAACTTCCCAAACTTAAAGAAGGAATCAGATATCCAAGTACAGGAAGCTCAGAGGGTCCCAAACAGGAAGAACCCAAATAGACCCACACCAAGACATATCATAATCAAGATGGCCAGAGTCAAGGATAAAGAAAGGATTCTAAAGGCAGCAAGAGAAAAGCAAAGAGTAAGTTACAAGGGAACCCCCATAAGGCTCTCAGCTGATTTCTCTACACAAACACTACAGGCCAGAAGGGAATGGCAAGATATATTCAAAGCCCTGAATGAAAAAAAGATGAAGCCTAGGATCCTTTATACAGCAAGGCTATCCTTGAGGATAGAAGGAGAAATAAAGAGTTTCACAGACAAAAAATAGCTGCAGGAGTTTAGCAACACTAAACCCATGCTAAAAGAAATATTGAAAGGGCTATTCTAAATAGAAAAGCAGCAGGATGCTACAGAAATGAGAAACACACAACTCGAAAGGTGATAACTCATGAATTACAAATAAAGTAAACATGGTATTATAGAAGAAGACATACAAATCACTGAGAGTGGGAGAGGGAGGCAGGGAAATATAGAATACTTTTTCTTTCTTTTTTAAATTTTTTTAACAGTAGGATGGGTTTGACATTATGTTACTATCAGTTTAATAAAAACAGTTATAGTAATGGGTTCATAGATTTAAAATAAAGGGTAACCACAAACCAAAAATTTACAAAGGAGTCACAAAAATTAAACACAATCCATGATAATACAAAGGAAAATTACCAAACCACAAAAGGAAGAAGAAAGGAACAAAGAGGTTATACCAATTGAACTGCAAATATAAGTTCAAAATGGCAGTAAAGACACATCTATCATTAATTACTGTAAATGTTAATGGACTAAATGCTCCAGTCAAAAGACACAGAGTGGCAGACTGGATAATAAAGCAAGAACCTTCAATATGCTGCATACAAGAGACCCACTTTAGGGAGAAGGACACACATAGATTGAGAGTGAAAGGATGGAAAAGGATATTCCATGTAAATGGAAAAGCCAAAAAAGCAGGTGTTGCAGTACTGATTTCAGACAACATAGACTTTAAAACAAAGGCCATAAAGAAAGATAAAGAAGAACATTTTATAATGATTAAAGGAGTGATAAAGGTGAGGATATTACACTTGTTAATATATATGCACCCAATATAGGAGCACCTAAGTACATACAAGATTTACTAACAGTGATAAAGGGGGATATTGATGGGAATACAATCATAGTTGGAGATTTTAACACGGCATTAACATCACTAGACAGATCTTCCAGACAGAAAATAAACAAGGCAACAGAGAAATTAAATACTGCAATAGAAAAACTAGATCTGGTGGATATTTTCAGAGCATTAGACCCCCAAAAAATAGGATATACATTCTTTTCAAGTGCACATGGAACATTTTCCAGATTGATCATGTACTTGGGCACAAAAGAAACCTCAACAATTTTAAGAAGATAGAAATTATCTCAAGCATCTTTACTGACCACAATGCCATGAAATTGGAAATCAACAACAGAGATAGAAAGGAGAAAAAAAGGACAGCATGGATATTAAACAATATGTTATTGAAAAAACAATGGATCAATGAGGAAATCAAAGCTGAAATTAAAAAGTACCTTGAGACAAAAGATAATGAAATCGCAACCACTAAATCTTAAGGGACACAGCATAGGCAATGCCAAGAGGGAATTTGATAGTGATACAGGCCTTCCTCAAAAATGAAGAACAATCTCAAATAAACAATTTAACCCACCACCTGAATGAATTAAATAAGAAGAACAAAAAACAACAGAAGGAAGGAAATAATAAAAATCATGGAGGAAATAAGTACAATTGAGTTTAACAAGACTGTAGAAAAATCGACCAAAACAAAAGGTGCTTTTTGAAAAAGTAAATGAAATCGACAAACCTCTGGCGAAACTCACAAAGAAGAAAAAAAGTGAGAGCACAAATTAGCAAAATAAGAAAGGAAAATGGAGAAATTACAACAAATAAAATTGAAATACAAAATATCATATGAGAATATTATGAAAAACTATATGGAAACAAACTGGATAACCGAGAGGAGATGGACAAGTTTCTGGAAACATACTGTCCACCAAGACTGAATCAAGAAGAATCTGAACACTTGAAAAATCTGATCACTAGAAAGGAAATAGAAATAGCAATTAAAAACTTCCCTACCAATAAAAGTCCAGGACTGGACGGCTTCACCGGGGACTTCTACCAAACATACAAAGAAGAACTCGTACCTGTCCTTCTCAAACTCTTCCAGACGATTGAAAAGGAGGGATTACTCCCAAACTCATTCTATGAAGCCACCATCACCCTGATACCAAAACCAGGCAAAGACACTACAAAAAAGAGAATTATAGGCCAATATGACTGATGAACATAGACGCCAAAATTCTCACCAAAATTTTAGCAAATAGAATCCAACAACACATAAAAAAGATTATACACCATGACCAAGTGGGGTTCATCCCAGGGACACAAGGCTGGTTCAACATATGTAAATCAATCAGTGTAATACATCACATCAACAAGAGAAAGGACAAAAACCACATGATCATCTCAATCGATGCAGGAAAAGCATTTGATAAAATTCAACACCAATTTATGATAAAAACTCTCACCAAAGTGGGTATAGAGGGAACACATCTCAACATAATAAAAGCTATATATGACAAACCTACAGCTAGCATAGTACTCAACGGTAAAAAACTCAAAAGCTTCCCACTAAAATCTGGGACAAGACAAGGATGCCCACTATCACCACTCCTATTCAACATAGTCCTGGAAGTCCTAGCCACAGCAGTCAGGCAAGAGAAAGAATTAAAAGGGATCCAAATTGGAAAAGAAGAGGTAAAAGTGTCATTATATGCTGATGACATGTTACTATATATAGAAAACCCTAAAAGGTCCACACAAAAGCTACTAGAGCTGATTGAAGAATACAGCAAGGTAGCAGGTTACAAAATTAACGTTTAAAAATCAGTTGCATTTCTTTACACTAATGATAAATCAACAGAAGAAGAAAGTAAAGAAACAATCCCCTTTAAAATAGCACCCAAAGTAATAAAATATCTGGGAATAAATCTAACCAAGGAGGTGAAAGAATTATACACAGAAAAGTATAAACCATTGTTGAAGAAAATTAAAGAAGACTTTAAAAAATGGAAAGATATTCCATGCTCTTGGATTGGAAGAATCAATATTGTTAAAATGGTCACACTGCCCAAGACAATCTACAGATTTAATGCAATCCCTATCCAATTACCCAGGACAGATTTCACAGAACTAGAACAAATCATAATAAAATTCATATGGAACCATCAAAGACCTAGAATTGCCAAAGCATTACTGAAGAGAAAGAAAGAGGCTGGAGGAATAACTCTCCCAGACTTCAGACAATACTATAGAGCTACAGTCATCAAGACAGCATGGTATTGGTACCAAAACAGACATATAGACCAATGGAACAGAATATAGAGCCCAGAAATATACCCAGAAACTTTTGGTCAACTCATCTTTGACAAAGGAGGCAAGAATATACAATAGAATAAAGACAGTCTCTTCAGCAAATGGTGTTGGGAAAACTGGACAGCAGCATGTAAAACAATGAAGCTTGAACACTCCCTTACACCATATACAAAAATCAACTCAAAATGGATTAAAGACTTAAACATAAGACAAGATACAATAAACCTCCTAGAGGAAAACATAGGCAAAACATTATCTGACATACATCTCAAAAATTTTCTCCTAGAAGAAATAAAAGCAAAAATAAACAAATGGGACCTAATGAAACTTATAAGCTTCTGCACAGCAAAGGAAACCACAAGTAAAACAAGAAGGCAACCTATAGAATGGGAGAAAATTTTTGCCCATGATACTGATAAAGGCTTGATCTCCAGAATATATAAGCAGCCCATAGGACTCAATAAGAAAAAAGTAACCAACCCAATCCAAAAATGGGCAGGAGACCTAAACAAGCAGTTCTCCAATTAATACATACAAATGATCATAAGGCACATGATAAAATGCTCAATATCACTAATTATCAGAGAAATGCAAATCAAAACTACAATGAGGTATCACCTCACACCAGGCAGAATGGCCATCATTCAAAAATCCACAAATGACAAATGCTGGAGAGGCTGTGGAGAAAGGGGATCCCTCCTACAGTGCTGGTGGGAATTCAGTTTGGTGTAGCCACTGTGGAAAACAGTGTGGAGATTCCTCAAAAGACTGGGAATAGACTTACCATATGACCCAGGAATCCCACTCCTAGGCTTGTATCCAGACGGAACTGTACTTCAGGATGACACCTGCTCCCCAATGTTTATAGCATTACTATTAACAATAGCCAAGACCTGGAAACAGCCTAAATGTCCACCAACAGGTGACTGGATAAGGAAGTGGTGGTATATTTATACAATGGGATACTACTCAGCCATAAAGACCGACAACATAACGCCATTTTCAGCAACATGGATGCTCCTGGAGAATGTCATTCTAAGTGAAGTAAGCCAGAAAGAGAAAGAAAAATACCATATGAGATTGCTCATATGTGGAATCTAAGAAAGAAAGAGGAAAACAAACAAACAAAAACAAAGCATAAATATAGGACAGAAATAGACTCATTGACATAGAATACAGACTTGTGTTTGCCAGAGGGGCAGAGGGTGGGAAGGGATAGACTGGGATTTCAAAATTGTACAATACATAATCAAGATTATACTGTATAGCACAGGGAATATACACAAAATTTTATGATAACTCACAGGGAAAAAAATGTAACAGTGAGTGTGTATATGTCCATGTATGACTGAAAAATTGTGCTGAACACTCGAATTTGACACAACATTGTAAAATAATTATAAATCAATAAAAAATTTTTTAAAAAGGAATGAACAAAATAAAAATAAAAAAAAACTTTTTTCTTTGCAATGAGAACTCATAGGATTTACTTTCTTAACAACTTTCAAATATATCATACAGCTGTGCTGACTATAGTCATCATGTTGTACATATGCTTGGATTTTGGCAGCAAATGCATTAAACCTGAGTGTCAATTTGAGGCAAAAATGGAATGTACTATTGATACATGCAATTTGGTTGGTTCTCACTGGAATTATGCTGAGTGAAAGAAACTAGTATCAAATGATTACATTCCAGGGAGAGAAGCATGATGGCGGAGTAGAAGGTTGCTTGTAGCTCACCCTCTCCCACAAATACACCAAAACTCACATCTACGGACCTACTCAGCCAACCAGAGCATCTGCTGAACTCTGAAAAAACACTTTCTTCGAAAGACAAAGACGCCAAAAATCTGGTAGAAGAAAAGGAAAAATGAAAGAAGACAAAGCAAAACAGTGCAGGACCAATCCCCGAGGGAGGGAGCAGCAAAGGAGGACTGGCGCTCATTTGCTGGGTCCCCCTACTCCAATGAAGGGGAGCCTCTGAGGCTCAGATCTGCCCCAAGCACCCCTTGACTGACAGAGTTGTGTTAAACAGGCACAAAGGGTCCCAGCGATACCCAGCCAGAGATGCAAGCTGTCAGCTGGGGCTGGGACAGGCTGCCCGAGCCAGGCAGAGGACTGGGGCAGCCGCACTGAGGCAGCCCCAGGGGACTGCAGTGTGCTGTGCGCCATGGCTGGAAGGGGATACAGAGCAGAAAAACCTTGGTCCCCCATAAATTGTGAATAAAGCAAAGCAACACGGCTGGTGTGCCCTGGGGGGAGGGGTGCCGTAGCCTTTGTCTCCTTAGACCTATGCCACCATTACTGGTGCATTTTGCAAGAAATGAGGTGGGGCACAGCCACAGCCACCATCTCCTCCTGTGCACAGCACCTGGGCGGGGGCGGGACTGAGACCTAAATCCACACCTGGGGGCTCCGCAACCTCATAGGCAGGACTGAGACTTGTTTATAGCCCGAGGCAGATAGGATCTTTTTGCCCTGGCACCTCAGAGAACTTGCGCCGCCAAGACAAACAAGGAGCTGAGATTTGGGACGGAGCAGGGGAGGGGCTGTTCCCCAGTCTTCCCCAAGTCTGCCTTCAGAGCATCGACCCAAGGCGGAACAGGCAACTGCACAGATCAGTGGAGTGACTGGCACCGGGAGAAGGCGGGCGGCCACCCCCCTTCCTGGTAAGAATGCAACACCTGACCACGGTGCTGGGAATGGGCGCAATCCGCCCACCCACCTCCCCCCTAGTGCAGCATCTGACTGTGGCATTGGGAGGGGGAGTGACCTGCCCACCCATGGGTAAGAGCTCAACACCTTACCCAGTGTTAGAAGGGAGCACGATCTGCTAGCCAACAGCCACTGGGAACAGCACAGATGAGGGCACCAACAGGGGACCTCTGGAAACAGCAAGCTGAGTTTGCAAAACAGGGTGAAGACACATAGACCTCTTGATAAAATCGTTAAGAGCACAACATCTCCAGGAGAACTAGATAACTAATACTCCTTAAGCCACAGTGCCAGAAAGATATGAGCAATATGAAGAAGCAGAGGAACCACTCCCAATTAAAAGATCAAGAGAAATCCCCTGAAAACACGATCAAGGAAATAGACATTGATGGCCTACTAGATCAAGATTCCAAAAAGGACTGATCAAAGTACTGAAGGAATTAAAAGAAATAGTGTTTAGAGATATAAAATATGTCAAAAATGAAATAGAAGCTATAAAGAAGAACCAAGTAGAATTAGTAAACTCATTTGCTGAAATGAGAGCTGACCTAAAGGCTGTACAAAGTGGTCTAGATAATGCAGAGGAATGAACAAGTGACCTAGAAGACAGGACAATGGAAAGCACCCAATCAGAACAGCTGAGAGAAAAACAAATAAAAAACAATGAAAACAATATAAGGGACCTATGTGATAATATAAAGTATGCCAATCTATGCATAACAGGGGTCCCAGAAGGGGAAGAAAGAACAAAGGGGATTGAAAAGGTATTGGAAGAAATCATGACTGAAAACTTCCAAAACATAAAGAAAGAATCAGATATCCAAGTACAGGAGGCTCAAAGGGTCCTAAACAGGAAGAACCCAAACAGACCCACACCAAGACATATCATAATCAAGATGGCCAGAGTCAAGGATAAAGAAATGATCCTAAAGGCAGCAAGAGAAAAACAAAGAGTGAGTTACAAGGGAAGACCCATAAGGCTCTCAGCTGGTTTCTCTACACAAACACTACAGGTCAGAAGGGAGTGGCAAGATATATTCAAAGTCCTGAATGAAAAAAAGATGCAGCCTAGGATACTCTATCCAGCAAGGCTATCCTTTAGAAGGTGAGATAAAGAACTTCACAGAAAAGCAGAAAATACAAGAGTTTAGCAACACTAAATCCATGCTAAAAGAAATAGTCACAGGTCTACTCTAAATAGAAAAAAAGCAGGATGCTACAAAAATGGGAAACTCATAACTGGAGAGGAGAAAACTGCCATGAATTACAAAAAGAATAAACACAAAATTGTAAAAGAAGACATCTAAATCATTAAGAGTGGGAGAGGGAAGCCAGACAAGCCACTGTGGAAAACAGTGTGGAGATTCCTCAAAAGACTTGAAATAGACTTACCATATGACCCAGGAATCCCACTCCTGTGCATATATCCAGAAGGAACCCGACTTCAAAATGCCACCTGCAACCCAATGTTCACAGCAGCACTATTTACAATAGCCATGACATGGAAGCAGCCTATATGTCCATCAACAGATGACTGAATAAAGAAGGTGTGGTATATTTATATGATGGACTACTATTCAGGCACAAAACCCGACAACATAACGCCATTTGCAGCAACATGGATGTTCCTGGAGAATGTCATTCAAAGTGAAGTAAGCCAGAAAGAAAGAAAAATACCATACGAGATCGCTTACATGAGGAACCTAAAACAAACAAACAAACAAACACAAAACAGAAACAGACTCATAGACATAGAATACAAACTTGTGGTTGCCAAGGGGTTGTGGGGTGGGAAGGGACAGACTGGGATTTTAAAATGAAGAATAGATAAACAAGATTATACTGTATGGCACAGGGAAAAATATACAAGTTCTTGTGGTAGCTCATAGTGAAAAAATAAATGTGGCAATGAATATATACATGTTCATGTATGACTGAAAAATTGTGCTCTACAATAGAATTTGACACAACATTGTAAAATAACTATTACTCAATAAATAATGTTAAAAAATGAAGACAAGGACTATTTTATATAAACTAAAAAAATGATAAATTTTCTGAGTAAAGAAAAAAATGATTACATTCCAGATCATGACATTTATATAACATTCCATTCTCTAAATGGCAGAATTATACTGACAAAGATCAGTGGTACCTGGGGGGTGAAATGGGGCAGAAGGGATGACTATAAACGTATAGCTTGAGGGGGACTTTTGGAAGTGGTAGAAAATTTTGTTCCTCATCATGGTAATTACACAAATATATACACGTGGTTAAAAAAAACATAGTCTTACATATACAGACATACACACATGAGGAAAACACTGGTGAAATTCAAATAAAGTCTGTAGTTTAGCTAATAGTATTGTGCCAATGTCAGTTCTTAGGCTAAATCATTGTAAACTGGTGAGAAGTTGGGTGAATGGTACATGAAATCCTCAGTACTTTTTGCAAATCTATATGTGTATAAATTTTTTTAATTTAAAAAAGTTTTTAAAAGATCTAGTTTTCTAAAGTGGTTATACTATTTTAATTCTCACCAGCAGTATATAGTTTAGTTCCTTCACATCATAACAGCACTTGGAACAATCAGGTTTAAAAAAAAATAGCCATTTTTACTGGGTAAACTTTATATAATACTAGTTTTATTTTTTTCCCAAATATTACTTCCCATTTGGAGTTATTGCAAAATATTGCCTATATTCCCACTGCTATACAATACATCCTTGAGCCTATCTTATACCCCAAAATTTGAGCCTCTCTCCTCCCACCCCTATTTTTCACTCCCCTCCACCCAACTGGTAACCACTAGTTGGTTCTCTGTATCTGTGTGTGTACTTCTTTTTTATATTCACAAGCTTGTTGTATTTTTACATTCCATATATAAGTGATATCATACAGTATTTGTCTTTCTCTGTCTGACTTATTTCGCTTAACATAATGGCCTCCAAGTTCATCCATGTTTCTGCTAAGGAATAAATCTCATTCTTTTTAATGGATGAATAGTATTCCATTGTATAAATACACCATATCTTCTTTATACATTCATCTGTTGATGAACACTTAGGTTGCTTCCATACATTGGCAATTGTAAATAATGCTGCTATAAACATTGGGTGCATTATCTTTTTGAAATAATGTTTTTGTTTTGTTGGGATATGTATGCAGGAATGGAAATGCTGGGTGATATGGAAGTTCTATTTTTAGCTTTTTGAGAAACCTCCATACTGTTTTCCACAGTGGTTGCACCAATTTACATCCCCATCAGCAATGTACAAGAGTTCCAGTTTCTCAACATCCTCACCAACATTTGTTTTTTGTGGTCTTTTTGATGATAGACATTCTGACAGGTGTGACATGATATCTCATTGTTATTTTGATTTGTATTTCCCTGATGATTAGTGATATTGGGCATCTTTCAATATGCCTGTTGGTCATCTGCATTTCCTCTTGAAAAACATGTTTATTCGGTCTCTCTGTCCATTTTTTAATCGAGGTTTTCATTTTTTGATGTTGAGTTGCATGAGCTGTTTATATATGTTGAATATTAACCCCTTCTTGGTAATATTATTTGCAAATAACTTCTTCTATTCAGTAGATTGTCTTTTCATTTTGTTGACGATTTCCTTTGCTGTGCAAGAGCTGTTAAGTTTGATTAGGTCTCATTTGTTTATTTTTGCTTTTATTTCCTTTACTTTAGGAGACAGGTCCAAAAAATATTGCTGCAGTTTATGTCAAAGAGTGTTGCTTATGTTTTCCTCTAAGAGTTTTATAGTATTTGGTCTTACATTTAGGTCTTTAATCCATTTTGAGTTCATTTTTGTATATAGTGTTAGAGAATGTTCTAATATCATTGTTTTACATGTAGCTGTCCAGTTTTCCCAACACACTTATTGAATAGACTCTCTTTTCTGCATTGTGTGTTCTTGCTTCATTTGTCATAGACCATAAGTGTGTGGGTTTATTTCTGGGCTCCTATTCTGTTCCATTGATCTATATGTCTGTTTTTGTGCCAATAGCATATTGGGTGTTTTTTTTACATTTTTTTGTTGAGTTATAGTCATTTCACAATGTTGTGTCAATTTCCAGTGTAGAGCACAATTTTTCAGTTATACATGAACATACATATATTCATTGTCACATTCTTTTTCACTGTGAGCTACCACAAGATCTTGTATATATTTCCCTGTGCTATACAGTATAATCTTGTTTATTCTACATAAACCTGTCAATATCTACAAATTTTGAAATCCCAGTCTGTCCCTTCCCACACTCCTCCCCCTTGACAACCACAATTTTGTATTCTATGTCTATGTGTCTGTTTCTGTTTTGTATTAATGTGTTTTTTGTTTGTTTGTTTTTTTTTTAGATTCCACATATGAGCGATCTCATATGGTATTTTTCTTTCTGTTTCTGGCTTACTTCACTTAGAATGACATTCTCCAGTACCATATTATTTGATGATTGTGGCTTTGTAGTATAGTCTGAAGTGAGAGCGTGTGTTAATTCCAAACTTGTCCTTTTACCTAAAGATCACTTTGTATGTTGTGGGTATTTTGTGATTCCATACAAATTATAGAATCATTTTTTTCTAGTTCTGTGAAAACAAGTCATGGGTATTATGATAGGGATTACATTAAATACTTAAATTGCTTTGATTAGTATGTACATTTTAACATCAATTCTTCCAATTCATGAACACAGGATATCTTTCCATTTCTTTGTATCGTCTTCAATTTCTTTCATCAATATCTTATAGCTTTTAGAGTATAGTTCTTTCACCTGCTTGGTTATGTTTATTGCTAGTTCTTTTATACTTTTTGATATGATTTTATATGGGAATCTTTTCTTGCTTTCTCTTTCTCCCAGTTCATTATTTGTGTATAGAAAAGCAACAGATTTCTGTACATTAATCTTGTATCCTATAACTTTTTTATCCTAAACTGAATTTGTTTATTAGTTCCAATAGTTTTTGGTGGAAACTTTAGTGTTTTCTACATATAACATCATGTCATCTGCAAATAGTGACAGTTTTAGTTCTTTTTTCCCAATTTGGATGTATTTTCTTTCTTTTTCTTGTCTCATATATAAGGCTAGGACTTCCAGTACTATGTTAAATAGAAATAACAAGAGCGTACATCCATTACTTTTTCTTGATTTTGATATTAGCAGTTAGTTTGTTGTAAATGGCCTATATTATGTTGAGATATGTTCCTTCCATGCCAACTTTGTTGAGAGTTTTTACCATAAGTGGCTGTTGAATTTTGTCCAATGCTTTTTCTGCATTTATTAAGATGAGATGATCATGTCATTCTCATCACTCTTTAGTGTGTTGGATCATATTGATAGATTTGCATCCCTAGTTTAAATCCCACTTTATCATATTTCTGTGATATGTATGATCTTTTTTATATATTGTTGAATTTGATTTGTTAAAATTTTTGAGGATTTCTGCATCTATATTCATCAGAGTTATTGGCCTATAATTTTCTTTTCTTTGTAGTGTCTTTGTCTGGATTTGAGATCAGGGTAATATTGGTCTCATCGAATGTATCTAGGAATATTTCCTCTTTTTCAATTTTTTTGAATAGTTTGAGAAGGATAGATATTAACTTTTTTACATATGATTGCTAGAATTCCCCTTTGAAGCTATCCAGCCCTGAAGTTTTGTTTGTTGTGACTTTAGATTGTTGTGTTTGTTTTTTGATTACTAATTTGATTTCAGTACTAGTAATTAGTCTGTTCATATTATCTATTTCTTCCTGGTTCAGTCTTAGAACACTGTATGTTTCTATGAATTCATCCATTTCTTCTAGAACGTCCAGTTTCTTTGGCATGTAATTTTTCAATGTATATGATTTTTTTTTCATATTTCTGTGATATTGGTTGTAATTTCTCCTCTTTCATTTCTTATCTGTTTATTTGGGTTATTTTTAATCTTAATGATCCTGACTAAAAGATTATCAATTTAATCTTTTAAAATAAACAGTTATTGGTTTTATTGATCTTTTCTATTTTTTCTCTATTTTATTTATTTTCTCTCTGATCTTTATTATTTCTTTCCTTCTGCTGACTTTGGGCTTTGTTTTTTTCTTTTTCTAATTCCTTTAAGTAGTAGGTTAGATTGTTTATTTGAGATTTTCCTTGAGTTAGGCCTGTATTACTATAGACTTCACTCTTAGAACTGCTTTTGCTAGGTCCCATAGATTTTGAAAGTTGTGTTTTTATTTTAATTTTTCTGAAATCATTGTCTGATTTCCTCTGTGATTTCATTGTTGACTAATTGGTTTTAGCAGCATGTTGTTTAGTCTCCAGGTGTTTGTGCTTTTCCTATTTTTCTTCCTGTGATTGATTTCTAGTTTCATACCACTGTGTTTGGGGGGAAAATTCTTGATATTATTTCTATCCTCTTAAATTTATTTACAGTTGTTTTGTGACCTAGTATCTGGTCTACCCTTGAGAATGTTCCATGTGAACTTGAAAAGAATGTGTATTCTCTTTCCAAAACTTTAAATATATCATGTCACTCCTTTCTGGTCTGTAAATGATGGAAAATCTGCTAGTAATTTTGTAGGATTTCCCTTAAATTTGGCTTTGTTTTTCTCTTGCTGCCTTTAGAAATCTTTTATCATTATTTGCCACTTTAATTATGATATGTTTTCCTGTGGGTCTCTTTGTGTTCATCTTGTTTCCTGGAGCAGGAATTGAAGGGACTAGATCCAGAACTAAGTATAATCCAGGGCTTCTCTTATGCTTAACGGCCATCACTGCCCTATCTTAGGTGGGAACAGGGCCCAAATGGCTGGAGCAGGATACCTGAGAATGTTGGGTTTTTCCAGGTTGTGATGGCAGTCTCTGCCTTAGTATGGGACGTGGCCAGGGCCTGAGGGTTTGCAGCTTTGCTTCTGTGCATGTCTCACATTTTCCCTGATATATATGCCTTGATTATAGGTTGGTTCAGGGCTGGAGGAGTTGGTGCCACATCACTGAACTGACACCACCCCCTCCCAAGTGGTGCTTTTTCCCCCAAACACAGTGGTATGAAACTAGAAACAAAGTCACACATCTGAAATGGTGGTCTCTGTTGTGGAGCTAACTTCTCTCCTCTCTGAGTGCAAACACCAAAGCATGGGCTGGCAATGGTGCCTCTGCCATGGTCAGAGTCAGGATCGGGGTTTGAGTTGGCTCTATCCCCTCAAGTGTGCACACTTTTGTGGGCAACATCAGCCTCCAGCTTAGTGGGGAGTAGCACCAATACAATTGGGGCTGCAGCTGGAACCCCAATGTGGGCTGAAGAATATATTGGGGTGGTCCTAGCAAGCTGGCAAGAGCTCCAGGTGTTTTTCAATCTGCTGCATCCATGCTGTCACTGGGAATAAGCAAGTCTGTGCAAGTGCACTTCAAGATAAGAGTTTCAGTTTATTATAGCCCTCCAGTAAGCCTCACTGGTTTTCAAACTAACTAAGGGAGCTCATCTTCCTAATCTTGAGCCCCAGGGCTGGGGTGCTTAATATGTGGCTTGAACCCCTTATTCCCATGAAGAAGCCACAAGCATTGATTTCATTCTCCTCCTTTGTGACCCCTCTAGGGATTAGATTTTGACCAGATTGCTTCTCCTCCCTTCCTACTAGACTCCGTGTGGATATTTCTTTATAGCTTTGGTTGTAGAAGAGCTGTCCTAGTCCCCAGGTCAATTTAAGCTTTATATTTAGTTGTAATTTTGATGTGTTTGTGAGGTTAGGTGAGATCAGCATCCCCCTTTTTATCTCTCCTCCTAGTTTCTTCATATCCTTTTATTAAGTTGTAAGAGCTCCTTATATTTTTTGGGTGTAAGTCTTTTGTTAAATATGTATCTTGAACATATTTTCCAAGTCTGTAGCCTGTCTTTTCATTTTAACAGTTTCTTTCAAAGACTAGAGGGGGTTTTTTTAATGAAGTCCAATTCATCAGTTTTATTTTCTTCTATAGATCTTGCATTTGGTGTTGTATCTAAGAAATTTTTGCCTACTCTAAAATCACAAAGATTTTTTTCTATGTTTTCTTTAAATGATTTGTATTTTAGTTATTACATTTAGGTTTATGATCCACTTTGAGTTAATTTTTTGTGCATAGATTAACGTAAGAGTTGAAATCTATTTCTCATACAGATATCCAGTTATTCCAGAATCCCAGAATCATTTGTTGGTAAGATTTTACTTTCTCAATTGAATTGCCTTGGCAACTTTTGTAAAAAGAAAAATCTGTGTGTGTGTGTGTGTATTTTGGACTCTCCTGTTACATTGATCTATGTATCTGTTCTTTCACCATTACCATACTGATTATTTTAGCTTTAGATTAATTTTTGAAATCAGGTGATGTAAGTTATCCAACTTTGTTTTTTGTTTTTCTTTCTTTAAAATTACTTTGATTATTCTAGGTTATTTGCATTGCCATATAAATTTTAGAATTAGCTTGCCAATTTCTTCAAAAACATGCTGAAATTCTTATTCAAACTATGTTGAATCTATAAAACAATTTGGCAAGAATTAACATATTAACAATATTGAAGCTTTCAATTCATAAACATGTTCAGTGGTTTTTTATCCCCTTTAAATATTTAGGAAGTAGCTAGAGAAGATGTGTGCTTCCCAATAGAAATAAATATCTCCATTTGTATCTATTGGCAGAGATAAAATCAATGAAAGAGGAACCAATCAGATCACTACCCAAAGCAAGTGGTCGGAAGAAGAGCTGAAGAAGAGATGAAATGAATTCAGTTCTATCAATCCCTTTAATTAGTATAATCTCTTCAGCTAGAAAATAGATTGTCTTGATGAAAAACAAGGAAATGTAGTGGTTATCCTGCTTCCATTCCTGATATTGAGATCTATGGCTTCTTTGTTTTTGTTTGTTTGTTTGTTTGTTTGTTTGTTTGTTTGTTTGTTTAGTCTAGCTAGAGTATTATCAACTTGTTGAATTTTTTGGAGGAACTAGCTTGTGGCCTTAATTTTTTCTATCATTTTTCTGTCTTGTATTTTATTTATTTCTGCCTTTATCTTTATCATTTCATTTGTTTATCTTAGTTTAGGCTTGCTTTTTTCTCTTTTTCTTTATTTGCAAGGTGAAGCTTTAGTTCATTAATTAAGGCATTTCTTGTTTTCCAATTTAAGAATATAGAGTCATAAATTGTCTTTATAAGCACTGCTTTTAGCTGCATCTCACAAATTTTGAAATGTTGTAATTTCATTGTTCCATTCAAACTATTTTCTAATTTCCTTTGTGATTTCAACTTTATTTAGAAACATGTTGATTAATTTCTCAATATCTGCTGCTTTTCTTGATATCATAACTTGTTTGTGGCTAGCACTATTGTGGTTAGAGAACATTCTCTATATGATTTCAATCTCTTTCAATTTATTAAGACTTGTTTGATGAACCAGTATATGGTCTCATTTGGTGAATGCCCAATGAGCACTTGAAAACAATATGTATTCAGAAGATTTTGCATAGTCTATTATATAAATATGTGTCAAGGTGTTTGATAGGGTTGTTCATATCCCCTATGTCTTTACTAACTTTTTGTTTCCTTTTTCTATCAGTTTTTGAGAGGAAGATTTTAAAACCTCTTGCTACAATGATTCAATTGCTTTTTTGTCCTTTTAACTCTGTCAGTCTTTGCTTTATGTACTTTGAGGCTTTTTAAATTAATCATATAAATGTTTATGGTCATTTTTCATTCCTTATGAATAGATCCTTTTACTTTTGTAAAATAGTTCTCTTTTTGGGGTAATATTTCTTACTCTGAAGTCTATTTTATCAGATGTTAATATAGCCATTTCAGCCTTCATATGATAATTATTTGCCTGGTATATCCTTTTCCATTCATTTATTTTCAACTTTTCTGTATCTTTACATTTATAATCTGCCTCTTGTAGATAGCATATAGTTTAATTTGCTTTTTAAATGCATTTTGATAATCCTTCTCTTTCAATTGGAGCACTTGGCCTATTAATATTTAATACAATTATCAAAATTATCAGATTTAAGTATATTATTTTATTCTTTTTCTTATTTATGCCTTCTAGTTTTTATCTCACTTTCTCCTTTTCCTGTCATTTTCTTGGATTATGTGAGTTTTTTTAATGTAACTATCTTTTAGAGGTTCCTTTTATCTTATCTATTGGCTTTTCAGCTGTTCCTATTTGCATATTCTTTTAGTGGTTCTTGATATGGGATATACATACTTAACTTTCTACCATGTAGTTAGAGTTTAGATTTTTCCACTTTACAGAACATATAAAACTTGCAACCATATACATCAATCACACCCAGCAATCATCAATCTTTTATACCACATTTAATATATATAAATACATATTTAATCTATTATACATTGTAAAGTTAAGACAACATCACATACACATATAGTCAAGTGTACTTTAAAGGAATTAAGAGCAAAAATCATTTTTGATATTTATCTAGATTTATTTATTTATTTATTTATTTATTTATTTATTTAATTGAAGTAGAGTTGATTTACAATGTTGTGTTAGTTTCTGGTATACAACATAGTGATTTGATTATACACTTACATAGATGTATTTTTTAACTTTTATTTATTTATTTATTTTAATATTTTTTAAATTTTATTGAGTTATGATCAGCTTACAATGTTGTGTCAATTTCTGGTGTACAGCAAAATGCTTCAGTCATACATGAACATACATATATTCGTTTTCATATCCATTTTCACCATAAGTTACTACAGGATACTGAATATAGTTCCCTGTGCTATATAGTATGAACTTGTTGTTTATCTGTTTTATATATGGTAGTTAGTATCTGCAAATCTTGAACTTTTAATTAATCCCTTTCCCCCTCCCCCTACCCTAGTAACCATAAGCTTCTTTCCTATGTCTGTGAGTCTGTTTCTGTTTTGTAAATAAGTTGATTTTTCTTTTTTTTCTTTTTTGGTTCCACCTATAAGAGATATCATATGATATTTTTCTTTCTCTTTCTGGCTTACTTCACTTAGAATGATGATCTCCAAGTCCATCCATGTTGCTGCAAGTGGCATTATTTTATTCTTTTTTAGGGCTGAGTTGTATTCCATTGTAGAAATATACCACATCTTCTTTATACAGTCATCTGTTGATGGACATTTAGGTTGTTCCCATGTCTTGGCTATTGTAAATAGTGCTTCTATGAACATTGGGGTGCATGTATCTTTTTGAATTAAGGTTCCCTCTGGATATACGCCCAGGAATGGGATTGCTCGATCATAGGTTAAGTCTATTTTTAGTCTTTTGAGGAATCTCCAGACTGTTTTCCATAATGGCTGCACCAAACTACATTCTCACCAGCAGTATAGGAGGGTTCCCTTTCCTCCACACCCTCTCCAGCACTTATTGTTTGTGGACTTTTGAAAGATGGCCATGCTGACTGGTGTGAGGTGATACCTCATTGTAGTTTTGATTTGCATTTCTCTGATAATTAGGGATATGGAGCATTTTTTCATGTGTCTACTGGCCATTTGTATGTCTTCTTTTGGAGAATTGCTTGTTTAGGTCTTCTGCCCATTTTTGGATTGGGTTTATTATTATTATTATTATTATTATTATTATTATTATTATTATTATTATTATTATTATTATTATTATTAAGTTGTATGAGATATTTATATATTCTGGAAATTAAGCCCTTGCTAGTCTCATCTTTTGGAAATATTTTCTCCAATTCTGTAGGTTGTCTTTCTGTTTTGCTTATGGTTTCCTTTGCTGTACAAAAATTAATTAGGTCCCATTTGTTTATTTTTGCTTTTATTTCTATTGCCTAGGTAGACTGCCCTAAGAGAACATTGCTGAAATTAATGTCAGATAATATTTTGCTTATGTTAAGTTCTAAGATTACCTCTATTCTCAAAGATTATTTTCATTGTATACAGAACTCTAAACTAACAGTTTTTTATTTCTGCACTTTAATGATGTGGCTCCACTCTCTTCTAGCCTTCATAGAGTCTGATGAGAGTATATTATGATTTGAATTGTTTCCTCATACATAAGGTGTCATTTTTCATTGGCTATTTTCAGGATTTGTCTTTATCCTTGGACTCTAAAAGTTTGACTCTGATGTATTCAAGCATGGTTTTCTTATTTATCCTCTTTGGGGTTTGATGTGATGAAGAATCTGTAATTTAATGTCCTTTGTAAATCTCAGTCATTTTTTCTTCAAATATTTTTTTCTCTGTCCTATTTTCTCTCTCTTCTTCTAGAATGCTCATTATCCATCTGTTAAAAATTTTGTATTGTTCCACAGTTCACTGAGGCTCTTCTCATATTTTACATTGTTTATTTATTTCTCAAATTGGATCATTTATATAGATATCTCTGCAAGTTCACTCCTTCCTTCTTATATCACCTCCATTTGCTATTAGATTTCCAGTGTAACATTTATTTCAGAAGTTGTGTTTTTCCTCTGAAGTTATCATTTAGTTTCTTTTTCACATTTTCTTTCATTATGAGTATATTTTCTTTTAGCACACCAAGGAAAATTACATAATTTTAACAGCTGCCCTAAAGCCTTTGTCTAATAATTCTAACATCCAGGTGATCTTGGAATTGCCACCTTTACTTTTGTGAGTGGCTCATACTTGTCTGGATCTTTATATATAGAATAATATCAGCATGTTTTTTGAAATGGTAAAAGTTATATTGTAAAGCTCTGGATTCTTTTTTATGCCTATTAAGAGTTTTGATTTTTTTTTAGCAACCAATTAACTTGGCTAGACTCAAATTATTACTATCGGTTATCAACAGACTACTCAAATATGGTTAAGATCAAATTTCGAGCTTTCATGTCTAATGTGGGAGGCAGCTCAGATCTCAACTAAGACTGCTTTCAAAGTGCTCCACACATGCATGGTTCAACTAGTGACTTAGCAGAATTTTTACACAGAATGTGGGATTCTCTTTCTCTAGATTTTTCCTTTTGGGATTCTCCCTCAGTCTTTGGAAACCCTAGTTACCCTGAGCTCCTTCCCCTTTTCCTTCTAGCCAGAAACACAGCAGGCTTTCATCAGAGTTTTCTCTATCCTATACTGTGCCACAATTGTGGCTTCCCTCAGTACAAAGCAATAAAAATGGAAAACCTACCCCATTTAATCACTTCCCCCCAAACTTTGGATCCCCAACAAAATATAATTGGTTTTGCTTGTTCCCCCAGAGACCTTGGGTAGTTGTTTTATTATATTTGGCCTAAAGTTTATTGTCACTTCAGGAAGGCTGATTTATTAGAAACTTAATCCTCCACATCCTTCACACAAGAAGTAGTATGGTATAAATTTAAAATAAATATTTATGGTTATAAGTGAAGGCTATACCCAAAGACATATTGTTATAACATGGTATAATCTGCCCTAAAAATCAGTTTTTTTCCCACTGTACAATGACATTCAAACAATACTCACAAAGAGGATATATCATTGATACTAAAATTAGTTTCTCAGTGAATTTTCATGGTGATTCTAGCTTTATATAATTTCTCAGATACCTTCTCAGGTGCTACTGGGAAAATGCCTAGCACTGAGCACAGTATGGTGGTCAAGCCATGGCTGAACTGACCCTAGGTTATCTTACCTTTGAATAGTACCTTACATCCCAAGATATTCCATTTAAGACTTACAGATTCATAAACAGCAATGTAGCAGCTTCCCTAGGGATGAATTGTACTCTAAGGAATTCACTGAACCACCAAAGATTAATTTATAAGACAGAGTCTATTAATTTTCCATAAGCAATATCACTCCTGAGCTAGCTGAGAACTCCTGTCAGGTTATTCTTTCAGTAGGGAAACACACTTGGGAAAGCAAGTCAAGATCAAAGTACCAGAGTAAATGCAGTCAGGGTATCAAGAGTGAATGCTTTGGACTTTTAAATGATGGCCATTCTGACTGGTGTGAGGTGATGCCTCATTCTAGTTTTGATTTGCATTTCTTTGATAATTAGTGATATTGGGCATTTTTTCATGTGCCTATTGATCATTTGTATTTCTTCCATGGAGAGTTGCTTGTTTAGGTCTTCAGCCCATTTTTGGTTTGGGCTGTTTGTTTTTTTCTTATTAAGTCATAGGAGCTGCTTATATATTCTGGAGATCAAGCCTTGGTCCATTTCATCTTTTGCAAAATTTTCTCCCATTCCATAGGTTGTCTTTTTGTTTTACTTATGGTTACCTTTGCTGTTCAGAAGCTTGTAAGTTTCATTAGGTCCCATTTGTTTATTCTTGCTTTTATTTCTATTGCTTGGGTAGACTGCCCTAGGAGAATATTTTTGAGACATATTCAGATAATGTTTTGCCTATATTTTCTTCTACGAGGTTTACTGTATCTTGTCTTATGTTTAAGTCTTTGATACATTTTCAGTTTATTTTTGTGTATGTTGTAAGGGAATGTTCTAGCTTCATTGACTTACATGCTGCTGTCCAGTTTTCCCAATACCATTTGCTGAAGAGACTGTCTTTATTTCATTGCATATTATTGCCTCCTTTGTGGAAGATGAGTTGACCAAAAGCTAGTGGGTTCATTTCTGGGCTCTCTATTCTGTTCCTTTGGTCCATATATCTGTTTGTGTACCAATACCATGCTGTTTTGATTACTGTAGCTCTATAGTACTGTCTGATGTTTGGGTGGGTTTTTCACAAATGACAAATGCTGGAGAGGCTGTGGAGAAAAGGGAATCCTCCTACACTGATGGTGGGAATGTAGTTTGGTGCAGCCACCATGGAAAACACTATGGAGCTTCCTCAAAAGACTAGGAATAGACTTACCATATGACCCAGGAATCCCACTCCTGGGCATATATCCAGAAGGAAGCCTACTTCAAAAAGACACCTGCACCCCAATGTTCATAAGAGCACTATTTGCAATAGCCAAGTCATGGAAACAGCTTAATTGTCCATCAACAGATGATTGGATTAAGAAGAGGTGGTATATTTATACAATGGAATACTATTCAGCCATAAAAATGACAACATAATGTCATTTACAGCAACGTGGATGTCCCTGGAGAATGTCATTCAAGTGAAATAATCCAGAAAGAGAAAGAAAACTACCATATGAGATTGTTCATATGTGGAATCTTAAAAAAAAAAATGAACATAGATACAAAACAGAAACAGACTCATGTCCAAGAATACAAACTTGTGGTTGCCGAGGGGGAGTGATGTGGGAAGGGACAGACTGGGAGTTTGAAATTTGTAGATACTAACAGACATCTGTAGAATAGATAAACAAGATTATACTGTATAGCAAAGGGAAATATATACAAGATTTTGTGGTAGCTCACAGCAAAAAAGATAGTGACAATGAGTATATGTATGTTCATGTGTAACTGAAAAATTGTGCTCTACCCTGGAATTTGACACAACATTGTAAAATGACTATAACTCAATTTAAAAATGTAAAAAAAAGAAAGGAAAAAAAGAGTGAATGTTTGAAGGAGAATATCAAATCCTGATAGCTGTGAGTGTCTTCCCTAAGCAGCCACTTTTAGCTGAATTCATGAATTCTTTCTGCCTGCCTCACCCAATTCTGAAACTGGGGAGGAAAATTTAATAAAGCAGGTTTGGGTGTGACATCAGTTTTCCTTCCCATTTTGGTTTTAACAGTTTTTAATCTAGTTACTTGTTGAATCAGAGACTCTGGTCTGACTAACCCCCATTCTGTCTAGTTATGCCCTCCTCCAGGACTGCTCCCAACTGCTTCATGTCAGGTAGAGCTTTAATGATATGAACTGTTTGCAGTCTGTGCTCTCACTGCTATCAACAACTCCCTCACCTACTGAGCCTACACAAATTATGCTACAGATCTACTGGGCCATCTTTTTCCACTAGTCATCATCCTCATCATCATCATTTAATTCTAGCAATTCCAGTAAAGTGGCTTTTAGTTACTTTATTTCATGCTATCCTCCTAATAGCTCTATGAGGTAGAGGCTGATATAATTACGTCTACTTTATAGATGAGGAATCCAAAGCTCAGAAAAGTTATTTACTCAGACACATGCAGCTAGTTAGCAATGAAGGCAGAATTGGGATCCATGTTTCTCTCACTTTTCAAACACTTTTCACCTACTGTGCATATTATAAGGTAGGTTCCTAAGCCCTGTCTTCGTTTATCAGAATCTGCAGGAAGGAATTATTTAAAGGGTCTTTAAAGGGCCCCCCAGGTGTTTCTTATGAATTGGCAAAATGGCAAATACTACATAATACCTATCTACCTATCAGGGCTAGTCAGTTAGTGCCTACTCTCTTATGTTCAGTGCTGGAAATATCCTGAGAATGTTCATGTGATCCCAAGCCTTTGAATTACATTATTTCTTTCTTTTGCTTACAATATATTTTATTTTTATTTTTTACATTTTTATTGAATTATAGTCATTTTACAACGTTGTATCAAATTCCAGTGTAGAGCACAATTTTTCAGTTATACTTGAGCATACATATATTCATTGTCACTTTTTTTTTCTGTGACTACCACAAGGTCTTGTATATATTTCCCTGTGCTATACAGTATAAACTTGTTTATCAATTCTGCGTATGCCTGTCAGTATCTACATATTTTGAAATCCCAGTCTGTCTCTTCCCATCCCCCGCCCTCTTAACAACCACAAGTTTTTATTCTGTCTATGACTCTGTTTCTGTTTTGTATTTATGTTCATTTGTTTTTAGATTCCACATATGAGCGATCTCACATGGTATTTACATCATTTTTAGGAGCTCATATTCCTTATTATGGGCCACTTCAGCTAGGGAATCATGACAGGCTGAGGGATGATCTCAGAAATGTTTGGCTATAGTTTCCACATACTATTCTTTCTGGAATTTCACTTATAGGAACCTTCAACACTTGTGATTATTTTCTACTTTTTGGGGGCATGAGTTCCAGGTAACCCATGTTGTGCTACTTTTGACAAAATGTGAAAATGATTTACTTTGCAAATATGACTAATGTTCTATCATTCATGGCCTTGGTTCCTCTACTAATCTAGGAAACTTTCTATTGCCTCCCATGGATCCAAAAAATGTGAGAGAGTTAGAACACCTGCCATTGTTTTAAAGAAAATCTTCAGATCAGCTGTTAAGAAATGCTGCTTGAAGTGCCCTTCAAGCTTGGCTCATCCACATTTGTGGCTTCCTCTTTCAAAAAACATACTCATCTACTGGAGGATCAATTGTTCTGTCTATCTTTTTTGAAAGCTAAGTACGAACTAGCAGGAGGACTGTGAGAAAGGAGGTCACTTAGACTTTCTTACTCTTGGGAAAAATAGAGTCCACCTGACTCCATAAGATCTAGCCTATCTACTAGGACTAGAGTTCAACATGAAGATTTGGTCATCTAGTCTTCCTTTTTCTCACACTCTTCCCTCTGCAATTTCCTTCTGGGAACTCAGGCTGGCTGATGATAGGACTTTAGGGTGTTGTGTCTGGACTCTCTCCTGTCTTCTTCTCTCTCTCTCTCTATCCCTCCCTCCCCCACAACATGGATGCATTAACACAATCCTGTCTTGAGCAGAGATTCCTGCCTTTCTGGGACCATCCCCAAGGATTAGAACAGATATTAAGATCCTATCTTTCCCTACATACTCAGTGCCTTAGCCTCCATATCTTTTCCAACGTGTAAAAATCAAACATCAAGTGGCATCTTTGGGGTTCATGGAGGCAGCTGTCTAGACTGAGGGCCAAGCTAAGCTTTACATTAATGATGAAAGGTCAGCTGGTAGAGGAGCAAATGAACAGAATTAACTGTATCATGTTCTAGATATATTATCTTAGCTAATTAAGTCACTTAACTTCTCTGGAACTTACTTTCCATGAATGGTAAATAGGGAAGAGGGATTTAGCAATAAGTTCTATGTAAATGGTTTTATGTCATCTACAGTACTCTGGGCCCATAACACTTAACTTCAACCAGAGCAGTACAAAGAGGCTCCAACTAAAACTGCATTGGAACAAAGGGTTGAATGAGAAAAAAATTAACATTTTTATTGAGTTATAATCATTTTATAATGTGTCAAATTCCAGTAAAGAGCACAAATTTTCAGTTATACATGAACATATCTATATTCATTGTCACATTTTTTTCTCTGTGAGCTACCATAAAGACTTGTATATATTTCCCAGTGCTATACAGTATAATTTTGTTTATTTATTCTACATTTTGAAACCCAATCTGTCCCTTCTTACCCCCCTGCCCCCTTGGCAACCACAAATTTGTATTCTATGTCTATGAGTCTGTTTCTGATTTGTATTTATTTATTTATTTATTTATTTATTTATTTATTTATTTATTTATTTATTTATTTATTTATTTTTTAGATTCTGCATATGAGCAATCGCATATGGTATTTTTCTTTCTCTTTCTGGCTTACTTCACTTAGAATGACATTCTCCAGAGACATCCATGTTGCTGTAAATGGTGTCATGTTGTCAATTTTTATGGCTGAATAGTATTCCATTGTATAAATATACCACCTCTTCTTTATGTAGTCATCTGTTGATGGACATCTATTTTTAAATTTTAATTTTTTAACAATTTTATTAATTTATAATAATTTTACAATGTTGTGTCAAATTCCAGTGTAGAGCCCAATTTTTCAAATATACATGAACATATATAATATACATTGTCATATTTTTTCTCTGTGAGCTACCATAAGATACTTAATATTTTTCCCTGTGCTATACAGTATAATCTTCTTTATCTATTCTACATTTTGAAATCCCAGTCTATCCCTTCCCACCCCCCACCCCGATGGCAACCACAAGTTTGTATTCTATGTCTGAGTCTGTTTCTATTTTGTATTTATGTTTTGTTTGTTTTGTTTGTTTGTTTATTTGCTTGTTTTTTAGATTCCACATATGAGCAATCTTATATGGTATTTTTCTTTCTCTTTCTGGCTTACTTCACTTAGAATGACATTATCCAGGAGCATCCACGTTGCTGCAAATGGCGTTATGTTGTCGGTTTTTATGGCTGAATTGTATTCCATTGTATAAACAAACCACCACTTCTTTATCCAGTCATCTGTTGATGGACATTTAGGCTGTTTCCATGCTTTGGCTACTGTAGATAGTGCTGCTATGAATATTGGGGTGCAGGTGTCTCTTTAAAGTAGGGTTCGTTTTGGATATATGCCCAGGAGTGGGATTCCTGGGTCACAGGGGATGTATATTTCTAGTCTTTTGAGGAATCTCCATACTGTTTTCCACAGTGCCTGCACCAAACTACATTCCCACCAGCAGTGTAGGAGGGTTCCCTTTGCTCCACAGCCTCTCCAGCATTTGTCATTTGTGGATTTTTCATGATGGCCATTCTGACTGATTTGCATTTCTCTGAAAATTAGTGATATTGAGCATTTTTTCCTGTGCCAATTGATCATTTATAATTCTTCCTTGGAGAATTCCTTGTTTAGAACTTCTGCCCATTTTTGGATAGGGTTGTTTGTTTTTTTCTTATTAAGTCTTATGTGTTGCTTATATATTCTGGAGATTAAGCTTTTGTCAGTTTCATCATTTTCTCCCATTCCATAGGTTGTTGTTTTCTCTTAGTTATGGTTTCCTTTGCTGTGCAGAAGCTTGTAAGTTTCATTATGTCCCATTTGTTTACTCTTGCTTTTATTTCTATTGCTTTGGGAGACTGTTCTAGGAGAATATTTTTGAGATGTGTGTCTGATAATGCTTTGCCCATATTTTCTTCTAGGAGCTTTATTGTATCTTGTCTTGTGTTTAAGTCTTTGATCCATTTTGAGTTTATTTTTATGTATGGTGTAAGGGAGTGTTCTAGCTTCATTGACTTACATTCTGCTGTCCAGTTTTCCTAACACCATTGGCTGAAGCGACTGTCTTTATTCCATTGTATATTTTGGCCTCCTTGGTCGAAGATGAGTTGACCAAAAGTCTGTGGGTTCATTTCTGGGCTCTCTAATCTGTTCCATTGGTCTATATGCCTGTTTTGGTACCAATACCATGCTGTCTTGATGACTGTAGCTCTATAGTATTGTCTGAAGTCTGGGAGAGTGATTTCTCCAGCCTCTTACTTTCTCTTCAGTAGTGCTTTGAAAATTCTAGGTTTTTTGTGGTTCCATATAAATTTCATTATGATTTCTTCTAGTTCTGTGAAATATATTCTGGGTCATTTGATAGGGATTGCATTAAGTCTGTAAATTGCCTTGGGCAGTGTAACCAATATAACAATATTGATTCTTCCAATACAGGAGCATGGGATATCTTTCCATTTTTTAAAGTCTTCTTTAATTTCCTTCATCAATGGTTTATAGTTTTCTGTGTATAATTTTTTCACCTCCTTGATTAGATTTATTCCTAAGTATTTTATTACTTTGGGTGCTATTTTAAAGGGGATTGTTTCTTTACTTTCTTTTTCTGTTGATTCATCAATAGTGTAAAGAAATGCAACTGATTTTTGAACGTTAATCTTGTATCCAGCTACCTTGCTGAATTCTTCGATCAGCTCTACTAGTTTTTGTGTGAATCTTTTATGGTTTTATATATATAGTAACATGTCATCAACATATAGTAACACTTTTAACTATTCTTTTCCAATTTGGATCCCTTTTATTTCTCTCTCTTGCCTGATTGCTGTGGCTAGGACTTCCAAGACAATGTTGAGTAGGAGTGGTGGTTGTGGACATCCTTGTATTATCCCAGATGTTAGTGGGAAGTTTTTGAGTTTTTCAACATTGAGTACTATGCTGGCTGTAGGTTTGCCATATATAGCTTTTATTATGTTGAGATATATTCCCTGTATAACCACTTTGGGGAGAATTTTTATCATAAATGGGTGTTGAATTTTATCAAATGTTTTTTCTGCACCTACTGAGATGATCATGTGGTTTTTGTGCTTTCTCTTGTTGATGTGCTATATTACATTGATTGATTTGTGTATGTTGAACCACCCTTGTGTCCCTGGGATGAACCCCACTTGGTCATGATGTATAATCTTTTAATGTGCTGTTGGATTTTATTTGCTTATATTTTGGTAAAGATTTTTGCATCTATGTTCATCAGTGATATTGGCCTATAATTCTCTTTTATTGATAGTGTCTTTGCCTGGTTTGGTATCAGGGTGATGGTGCCTTCATAGACTGAGTTTGGGAATACTTCCTCCTTTTCAATCTTCTGGAAGAGTTTGAGAAGCACTGATATGAGTTCTTCTTTGTATATTTGGTAGAATTTCCCAGTGAAGATGTCCACTCCTGGACTTTTATTTGGAGGGAGTTTCTTTGGCTGCTAATTCAATTTCATTTCTAGTGATCATTTGTTCTCATGGTCAGCTTCTTCTTGATTCAGTCTTGGTGGACTGTATGTTACCAGAAACTTGTCCGCATCCTCTGGGTTATCCAATTTCCTTCCATATAGTTTTTCATAATATTCTTCTATGATATTTGGTATTTCTATGTTATTTGCTGCAATTTTGCCATTTTCTGTTCTTATTAAGCTTATTTACGCTCTCCCTTTTTTATTTTATGTGAGATTGGCCAGAGGTTTGTCGATTTTATTTACTCTATCAAAAAACTACTTTTGTTTTGATTCATTTTTTTCAAATTTTTTTATCTCTATTTTCATTATTTCATCCCTGATCTTTAGTATTTCCTTCCTTCTGCTGCCTTTTGGGGTTTTTTGTTCTTCTTTTGCTAATTCTTTCAGCTGGTGGGTTAGATTGTTTATTTGAGATTGTTCTTCTTTTTTGAGGAAGACCTGTATTGCTATAAATTTCCCTCTTAGCACTGTCTTTGCTGCATCCCATAAATTTTGTGTGATTGTATTTTCCTTTTCATTTGTCTCAAAGTACTTTTTAATTTCAATAATGATTTCATCTTTGCCCTTTGGGTTTTTCACTAGCTTGTTGTTTAATCTCCATGCTTTCCTCTTTTTCTCCTTTGTTTCTCTGTTGTTGATTTCCAGTTTCATGGCATTGTGGTCAGTAAAGATGCTTGAGATAATTTCTATCTTCTTAAAATTTTTGAGGCTTCTTTTGTGCCCAAGCACATGATCAATCCTAGAAAATGTTCCATGTGCACTTGAAAAGAATGTATATCCTATTTTGGGGAGTGTAATGCTGTGAAAATATCCACCAAATCTAATTTTTCTATTGTATTATTTAATTTCTCTGTTGCTTTACTTACTTTCTGTCTTGAAGATCTGTCTAGTGATGTTAATGCAGTGTTAAAATCTCCAACAATGATTGTATTCCATCAATTTCCCCCTTTACATCTGTTACTAATTTTTTTATATACTTAGGTTTTCCTATATTGGGTGTTTATATATTGACAATGGTCCTCATGTTGTATTTCTCCTTTAATCATTATAAAATGTCATTCTTTGTCTTCCTTTATGGCCTTGGTTTTAAAGTCTATTTTGTCTGAAATCAGTACTGTTACACGTGCCTTTTTGGCTTTTCCATTTGCATGGAATATCCTTTTCCATCCTTTCACTCTCAATTTATATGTGTCGTTCTCCCTAAAGTGGGTCTCTTGTATGCAGCATATTCAAGGTTCTTGCTTTATTATCCAGTCTGCCACTCTGTCTTTTGACTGGATCATTTAGTCCGTTAACATTTACTGTATTTAATGATAGTTGTGTTTATTGACATTTTGAACTTTTTTTGCAGTTGATTTGGTATTTCCTCTTTGTTCCTTTCTTCTTCCTTTAGTGATTTGGTAATTTTCCTTTGTATAATCATGGAATTTATTTAGTTTTTGTGACTCCCCTGTAAGTTTTTGTCTTGTGGTTACCCTTTTTTGTAAGTCTATTAGCCCATTACTATAACTGTTTTATTAAACTGATAGTAATATAATCTCAAAACCATCCTACTGAGAACAAAAAATTTTAAAAAGAAAAAAAAATATTCTATATTTTCTTGCTTCCCTCTCTCACTCTTAATGATTTAGATTCTTCTTTTACAATTTAGTGTTTATTTTATTTGTAATTCATGAGTTATCGCCTTTCCAGTTATGAGCTTCTCATTTCTGTAGGATCCTGCATCTTTTCTATTTAGGGTAGAACTTTCAATAGTTCTTTTAGTATGGGTTTAGTGTTGCTAAACTCTTGTAGTTTTTTTCTTTTCTGTGACATTCTTTATGTCTCATTCTATCCTAAAGGATAGCCTTGCTGGATAATGTATACTAGGCTGAATCTTTTTTTCATTCAGGACTTTGAATATATCTTGCCACTCTCTTCTGGCCTGTAGTGTTTCTGTAGAGAAACCAGCTGAGGGCCTTATGGGGGTTCCCTTGTAACTTACTGTTTGCTTTTCTCTTGCTGCTTTTAGGATCATTTCTTTATCCTTGACTCTGGCCATCTTGATTATGATATGTCTTGTTGTGTGTCTGTTTGGGTTCTTCCTGTTTGGGACCCTCTGAGCTTCCTGTACTTGGATATCTGATTCCTTCTTTAAGTTTGGGAAGTTTTCAGTCATGATTTCTTCCAATACCTTTTCAATCCCCTTTGATCTTTCATCTCCTTCTGGGACCCCTATTATGGATAGATTGGCATGCTTTACATTATCCCATATGTTCCTTACATTGTTTTAATTAGATTTTATTTGCTTTTCCCTCAGCTGTTCTGATTGGGTCCTTTCTGTTGTCCTGTCTTTTAGGTCGCTTATCCGTTCCTCTGCATTATCTAGTCTGGTTTTTATAGCCTTTAGATCATTTCTCATCTTAGCCAATGAGTTTACCATTTCTACTTGGCTCTTCTTTATAGCTTCAATTTCATTTTTGACTTATTTTATATTTCTAAACACTATCTCTTTTAGTTCCTTCAGTACTTTGATCACTCCTTTTTTGAAATCTTTATCTAGTAAGCTATCAATGTCTATTTCATTGATCATTCTTTCAGGTGATTCCTTTTTCTCTTTTAAGTGAGAGTGGCTCCTCTGCTTCTTCATCTTGCTCACATCTCTCTGGCACTGTGGTTTATGGAATATTAGTTATCTGTTGTGGTCCTTAAGTTTATTTATTTATCTATCTAATGCCTACATAGGAATAAAACTTAAAAAAAAAGAGAGGGAGAAAGAATTTTCAAAGAAGGGAGAATAAAGTTTTCAAAACAGTGTATAATCAATAATAGAAGAGCAATTTGAATCAGACTAGCAATCGAGTTGAGATGTCTTTTTAAAAATCCTTTAAAAAAAAAAGAAAAAGATCAAAAAACAATATTTGAAACCTGTGTATAATCAATAACAGGAAATCACAACCAAAAGAACTGAAAATGAAGTCAGGTGGATTTTTAAAAATAATAATAAGGAAAATAATTTAAGAGGAAAATTTAAAGGGGATTAAAAAGAGAAGCATATACAATTTTTTAGAAAATAGAATTTAAAAAGCAAATAGAAAATAGAATAGACAAGAAAAGGTAAAATAAAGAGAGAATTTTAAAAGGAGGAAAAAAAGGTTTGAAAACAGTGTCTAATGAATAGCAAGTTGAGGGAAATAGCAATTGGGTTGAGATGTCTTTTAAAATCCTTTAAAAAAGG
>NC_045732.1:6960194-7001299 GCF_009834535.1 Camelus ferus
TGTTTTTGCTTTGTTTTTAATTTTACATATGAGCAATCTCATATGGTATTTTTCTTTCTCTTTCTGGCTTAGTTCACTTAGAATGACATTCTCCAGGAGCATCGATGTTGCTGCAAATGGAGTTATGTTGCCATTTTACATGGCCAAATAGTATTCCATTGTATAAATATACCACCACTTCTTTATCCAGTCATCTGTCGGTGGACATTTAGGCTGTTTAAATGTCTTGGCTACTGTAAATAGTGCTGCTATGACCATTGGGGTGCAGGTGTCATTTTGAAGTAGGGCTTCTTCTAGATATATGCCCAGGAGCGTGACTCCAGGGTCATAGTGGAAGTCTTTGGAGGAATCTCCATACTGTTTTCCACAGTGGCTGCACCAAACTGCATTCCCACCAGCAGTGAAGGAGTGTTCCCATTTATCCACAGCCTCTCCAGCACTTGTCATTTGTGGATATTTGAATGATGGCCATTCTGGCTGGTGTGAGGTGAAGCCTCACTGTAGTTTTGATTTGCATTTCTCTGATAATTAGTGATACTGAGCATTTTTCATGTGCCTATTGATCATTTTTATGTCTTCCTTGGAGAATTTCTTGTTTAGGTCTTCTGCCCATTTTTTGATTGGGTTGTTTGTTTTTTCTTATTAAGTCATATGAGCTGGTTATATATTCTGGAGATCAAGCCTTTGTTGGTTTCATTTGCAAAAAAATTTCCCATTCTGTAGGTTGTCTTTCTGTTTTACTTATGGTTTCCTTTGCTGTGCAGAAGCTTCTAATTTTCATTAGGTCCCACTTATTTATTCTTGCTTCTATTTCTATTGCTTGAGGAGACTGTTCTAGGAGAACAATTTTCAGATGTATGTGAGATAATGTTTTGCCTATGTTTTCCTCGAGAAGGTTTATTGTATCTTATCTTATGTTTAAGTCTCTGATCCATTTTGAGTTTATATTTGTGAATGGAGTAAGGGAGTGTTCTAGCTTCATTGCTTTACATGCTGCTGTCCAGTATTCACAACATCATTCTCTGAATAGACTGTCTTTATTCCATTGTATATTCTTGCCTCCTTTGTCAAAGATTAGTTGACCAAAAGTTTATGGGTTCATTTCTGGGCTCTCTATTCTGTTCCATTGGTCTGTATGTCTGTTTTTGGACCAATATCATGCTGTCTTGATTACTGTAGCTCTGTAGTATTCTCTGAAGTCTGGGAGAGTTATTCCTCCAGCCTCTTTCTTTCTCTTCAGTAATGCTTTGGCAATTCTAGGTCTTTGATGATTCCATATAAATTTTATTATGAATTGTTCTACTTCTGTGAAATATGTACTGCATCATTTGATAGGGATTGCATTAAATCCGTAGATTGCCTTGGGCAGTGTGACCATTTTAACAATGTTGATTCTTCCAATCCAAGAGCATGGATATCTTTCCATTTTTTAAAGTCTTCTTTAATTTCCTTCATCAGTGGTTTATAGTTTTCTGTGTATAATTCTTTCACCTCCTTGGTTAGAATTATTCCTAGGTATTTTATTACTTTGGGTGCTATTTTAAAGGGGATTGTTTCTTTAATTTCTTTTCCTGTTGATTCATTGTTAGTGTAAAAATGTAACTGATTTTTGAACATTAATCTTGTAACCTGCTACCTTGCTGAATTCTTTGATAGCTCTAGTAGGTTTTGTGTGGACCTTTTAGAGTTTTCTATATATAGTAACATGTCGTCGGCATATAGTGACACTTTTACCTCTTCTTTTACAATTTGGATCCCTTTTATTTCTCTCTCTTGCCTGATTGCTGTGGCTAGGACTGCCAAGACTATGTTGAACAGGAGTGGTGATAGTGGGCATCCTTGTCCCAGATTTTAATATAAAGCTCTTGAGTTTTTCACCGTTGAGTACTATACTGGCTGTAGGTTTGTAATATATAGCTTTTATGATGTTGAGATATGTTCCCTCTATACCCACTTTGGTGAGAGTTTTTTATCATAAATGGGTGGTGAATATTATCAAATGCTATTTCTGCCTCTATTGAGATGATCATGTGGTTTTTGTCCTTTCTCTTGTTGATGTGATGTATTACATTGATTGATTTGTGTATGTTGAACCACCCTTGTGTCCCTGGGATGAATCCCACTTGGTCATGATGTATAATCATTTTTATGTGCTGTTGGATTCTATTTGCTAATATTTTGATGAGGATTTTTGCATCTATGTTCATCAGTGATATTGGCCTATAGTTCTCTTTTTCAGTAGTGTCTTTGCCTGGTTTTGGTATCAGGGTGATGGCGGCTTCATAGAATGAGTTTGAGAGTATTCTCTCCTTTTCAATCTTCTGGAAGAGTTTGAGAAGAACAGGTATGAATTCTTCTTTGTATGTTTGGTAGAATTCTCTGGCGAAGCTGTCTGTTCTTGAACTTTTATTTGTAGGGAGGATTTTTATTGCTATCTCGATTTCATTTCTAGTGATTGGTTTGTTCAAGTGGTCAGTTTCTTCTTGATTCAGTCTTGGTGGACTGAATGTTTCCAGAAAGTTGTCCATCTCCTCTAGGTTATCCAGTTTGGTTCCATATAGTTTTTCATAATATTCTCTTAAGATATTCTGTATCTCTATGTTATTTGTTGTAATTTCTCCATTTTCCTTTCTTATTTTGCTTTTTTGTGTTCTCTCTTTTTTCTTCTTTGTGAGATTGGCCAGAGGTATGTCGATTTTAATTACTTTTTTCAAAAGACCAACTTTTGATTTGATTGATCTTTTCTATGGTTTTTTTAAATCTCTATTTTATTTATTTCCTCCCTGATCTTTACTATTTCTTTCCTTCTGCTGCCTTTTGGGATTTTTTATTCTGCTTTTTCTAGTTCTTTCAGCTGGTAAGTTAAATTGTTTATTTGAGATTGTTCTTCTTTTTTTGAGGAAGGCCTGTATTGCTATAAACTTCCCTCTTAGCATTGACTTTGCTGTTTCCCATAAATTTTGTGTAGTTGTGCTTTCATTTTCATTTGTTTCAAGGTATTTTTTAATTTCAGCTTTGATTTCCTCATTGACCCATTGGCTTTTTAATAGCATATTGTTTAATCTCCATGCTTTCCTTTTATTCTCCTTTGTTTTCAGTTGTTGATTTCTACCTTCATGGCATTGTGGTCAGTAAAGATGCTTGAAATAATTTCTATCTTCTTAAAATTGTTGAGGTTTCTTTTGTGCCCAATTACATCATCAATCCTAGAACGCATTCCATGTGCACTTCAAAAGAATGTATATCCTTTTTTGGGGGGTGTAATGCTGTGAAAATATCCACCAAATCTAATTTTTCCATTGTATTATTTAATTTCTCTGTTGCCTTATTTATTTTCTGTCTTTAAGGTCTGTCTAGTGATGTTAATGCGGTGTTGAAATTTCCAACTATGATTTTATTCCCATCAATAGCCCCCTTTATCTCTGTTAGTGAATGTTTTATGTATTTAGGAGCTCCTATATTGGGTGCATATATCTTAACGAGTGTAATATCCTTATCTTGCATTACTCCTTTAATCAGTATAAAATGTCCTTTATCTTTCTTTTTGGCTTTTGTTTTAAAGTCTATTTTGTCTGCAATCAGGACTTCTAGACCTGCTTTTTCAGCTTTTCCATTTGCATGGAATATCCTTTTCCATCCTTTCACTCTCAATCTATATGTGTCCGTCTCACTAAAGTGGGTCTCTGGTATGCAGCATATTGAAGGTTCTTGCTTTATTATCCAGTCTGCCACTCTATGTCTTTTGACTGGAACATTTAGTCCATTAACATTTACAGTAATTAATGATAGATGTGTGTTTATTGCTATTTTGAACTTATGTTTGCAGTTAATTTGATATTTCTGCTTTGTTCCTTTCTTCTTCCTTTTGTGGTTTGGTAATTTTCCTTTGCATTATCATGGATTTTACTTAGTTTATGTGACTCCCTTGTACGGTTTTGGCTTGTGGTTACCCTTTTGTGTAAGTCTACTAGTCCATTACTATAACTGTTTTTATAAAATTGATAGTAACATGATCTCAAACCCATCCTACTGAGAACAAAAAACTAAAAAAAGAAAAAACAATCTACATTTTCCTACCTCCCTCTCCCACTCTCAATGATTTAGATGTCTAGTTTTACAATTTTGTGTTGATTTTATTTGTAATTTATGAGTTATCACCTTTCCAGTTGTGAGTTTCTCATTTCTGTAGCATCCTGCTGCTTTTCTATTTAGAGTAGACCTTTCAATGTTTCTTTTAGCATGGGTTTAGTGTTGCTAAACTCTTGTAGCTTTATCTAGTCTGCGAAATTCTTTATGTCTCCTTCTATCCTAAAGGATAGCCTTGCTGGATAAAGTATCCTAGGCTGCATCTTTTTTTCATTCAGGACTTTGAATATATCTTGCCACTCCCTTCCGGCCTGTAGTGTTTGTGTAGAGAAACCAGCTGAGGGCCTTATGGGGAGTTCCCTTGTAACTCACTCTTTGCTTTTCTCTTGTTGCCTTTAGGATCATTTCTTTAAGCTTGACTCTGGCCATCTTGATTATGATACATCTTGGTGTGTGTCTATTTGGGTTCTTCCTGTTTGAGACCCTCTGAGCTTCCTGTACTTGGATATCTGATTCCTTCTTTAAGTTTGGGAAGTTTTCAGTCATGATTTCTTCCAATACCTTTTCAATCCCCTTTGATCTTTCTTCCCCTTCTGGAACCCCTATTATGTTAAGATTGGCATGCTATATATTATCCCATAGGTCCCTTATGCTATTTTCAGTTGTTTTTATTTCTTTACCTTGTAGCTGTTCTGATTGGGTTCTTTCTATTTTCCTGTGTCTTCTAGGACACTTATTTGTTCCTCTACATTATCTGGTTGGCTTTGCACAGTCTTTAGATCATTTCTCATCTCAGCCAATGAGTTTACCAATTCTACTTGGCTCTTCTTGATAGCTTCCATTTCATTTTTGACATATTTTATATCTCTAAACACTATCTCTTTTAGTTCCTTCAGTACTTTGATCATTCCTCTTTTGAAATCTTGATCTAGTAGGCTATCAATGTCTGTTTCATTGATCGTTCTTTCAGGGGATTTCTCTTGTTCTTTTAATTGGGAATGGTTTCTTTGCTTCTTCATCGTGCTCATACCTCTCTGGCACTGTGATTTATGGTATATCAGTTACCTATTGTGGTCCTTAAGTTGCTTATCTATCTAATGCCTGTGTAGGAATAAAACTTTAAAAGAGAGAGAGAGAAAGAATTTTAAAAGAAGGGAGAAAGAGGGTTTGAAAACAGAGTATAATGAATAATAGAATAGCAAATTGAAGCAGAATAGCAATCAGGTTGAGACATCCTTTAAAATTTTTTTAAAAAGAAAAGAGGAAAAATGTATTTGAAACCTCTGTATAATCAATAACAGGACATGAAAAAAAGAGAAATAAAATGAATTGATGTAGATTTTGAAGAAGAAGAAGAAGAAGAAGAAGAAGAAGAAGAAGAAGAAGAAGAAGAAGAAGAAGAAGAAGAAGAAGAAGAAGAAGAAGAAGAAGAAGAAGAAGAAGAAGAAGAAGAAGAAGAAGAAGAAAAATTTAAAAGGGATGAAAACTGGGGGTATATATAACTGTTTAAGAAGTAAAAATTCAAAGGGTAATAGAAAATAGAACAGGTAAAACAGATTTAAAAAAAATAAAAGGGGGGCTTGTGTTCTACTCGAGACTGTGTGCTCTTAATGCAAAGTCTTTCTGTCTTTGTCCTGTTTTGGAAGCTCAGCTTGCTGTTTCCAGAGGCCCTCCATTGGCACCCTCGTCTGTGCTGTTCCCAGTGCCTGTCAGCAAGCAGATCGTGCTCCCTCCCTATACTGGGGCAGGTGCAGCCCTCTCTGCTGTGGGCGGGCGGGTCACTGTCCCTCCCAATGCCACAATCAGATGTTGCAGATTGGCCTGGTAGGAGGGCAGGTCGGGCCCCCTCCCAGCACTGAGTCAGGGGCTACATTCCTGCTGGAAAGTTGGGGGGCTGCCCGCCCTCTCCCAGCACCAGTCGTTCCACAGCTCTGTGCCGCTGAGCACTCTGCCTCGGGTCGGCACTCTGCAGGCGAGCTCAGGGAAGACCAAGAAACAGCCCTGCCCCTGTTCTGGGCCAAAACCCAGCTCCTTGTTTGTCTTTGTGGAGCAAGTTCTCTGAGGGATCAGGATGGAAGGATCCTATCTGCCTCAGGCTGTAAACAAGTCACCCTATGGCCTTTGAGGCTGCTAAGCCCTTAGGTGAGGATTCAGGTTTGGCCCCCAGCCCCACCTGGGTGCTAAGCAGTGGTTGATATGGTGGCTATGCCTGAGCTCTGCCTCTCTTCACCTGAAAACTTTCCGTGGGTTTTCAGAGATGGGGGTATGCCATCTTCCCCCAAGGGCACATCAGCCATGTTGTTTTATGGAGATCCCAGATTGTTCTGCCTTGTGCACCCACAGCCATGGCACGCAGCCCCCTGCAATCCCCTGGGGCTGCCTCAGTGCAGCTTCCCTAGTCCTCCACCCGGCTCAGGCAGCCTGGCCCTGCCCCAGCTGCCAGCCTGCATCTCAGGCTGGGTGTCACGGGTACCCTCTGTGCCTGTTTAACTTAGTTCTGTCAGTTAGGGGCTGCTCCATACAGATCCAAGCCTCAGAGTCTCCCCATCCATCCCATTGGCCTCTCAGTTGGAAAGGGGAAACCCAGCAAATGAGCGCTAGTCCTCCTTTGCCACTCCCTCCCCACAGGACCAGTCCCACAGTGTTTTGCCTTTTCTTCCTTCTTTTTTCCTTTTCTCCTACCAGATTTTTGGTGTCTCTGTCTTTTGAAGAGGACAGGGTTCTGTCGGAGTTCCACAGGTGCTCAGGTTGGCTGAGTAGTTCTGTGGATGTGAGTCTTGGTGTATCTGTGGGAGATGGTGAACTACAAGCATTCTTTTACTCGGCCATCTTGGCCTCCTCCCGCATGTGTCTGTTTTTGTGCCAGTATCATACTGTTTTGATTACTGTAGCCTTGTAGTATAGTCTGAAGTCAGGGGGCATGATTTACCTAGCTTCTTTCTTCTTTTTCAATATTGTTTTGGTTATTTGGGGTCCCCTGTGTTTTGATACAAATTTTAACATTTTTTGTTCCAGCTCTGTGAAGAATGTCATTGGTAACCTGATGGTGACTGCATTGCATCTGTAAATTGCCTTGGGCATTATGGCCATTTTAACAATACTGACTCTTCCAATCTAAGAACGTGGTATATCTTTCCATTTGTCTATGTCATCTTCAATTTCCTTCATCTGTGTCTCATAGTTTTTGGTATACAGGTCTTTTGCCTCCTTTGTAGATTCATTCCCAGGCATTTTATACTTTTTGGCATGATGGTAAATGGTATAACTTCCTTAATTTCCCTTTCTGCTATTTCATTGTTAGTGTATAGAAATGCAACTGATTTTTGTATATTAATTTTGTATCCTGCAAATTTACCATGTTCATTGATGAGTTCTAGTAGTTTTCTGGTAGCTTCTTTAGGGTTTCCTATGTATAGTATCATGTCATCTGAAAACAGTGAGTTTTACTTCTTCATTTCCAATTTTGATTCCTTTTATTTCTTTTTCTTCTCTGATTTCTATGGCTAAGACTTCCAAAACTATCTTGAATAAAAGTGGTAAGAGTGGGTATCCTTGTCTTGTTCCTGATCTTAGAGGGAATTCTTTCAGCTTTCCCCATTAAGTATGATGTTAGCTGTAGGTTTGTTATATATGGCCTTTATTACCTTGAGGTATGTTCCCTCTGTGACCACTTTCTGAAGAGTTTTGATCATAAGTTGTTGTTGAATTTTACCAAAAGCTTTTTCTGCATCTATTGAGAGTATCACAGGATTTTTATTCTTCAATTTGTTAATTTGGTGTATCACATTGATTGATTTACGTATATTGAAAAATCCCTGCATCCCTGGGATAAATCCCACTTGATCATGGTGTATGATCCTTTTAATGTATTTTTGGAGTTGATTTGCTGGTATTGTGTTAAGGATTTTTTCATCTATATTCATAAATGTTACTGGCCTGCAATTTTCTTTTTTTGTGATATCCTTGTCTGGTTTTGGTATCAGGGTGATGATGGTCTCATAGAATGAGTCTGGAAGCATTCCTTCCTGTGCAAATTTTTGGAATAGTTTCAGAAGGATAGGTGTTAACTCTTCTTTAAATGTTTGGTAGAATTCACCTGTGAAGCCATCTGGTCCTGGACTTTTGTTTGTTGGGAGGTTTTTAATTACTGATTCAATTTCAGTACTTTTCCACTATTCTTAATAATCTTTCCTTGCAAACTTTTCTTGGGAATTCCATGTTTCCAAGCTAGCATACTCTCAGCTCTTACAAACTGGGTCATTGAGATACCATTAGTTACCACTATGTGTGATATGGTCTGAAAATTACTTTTTGGCTGGATATTTTATTTCTTATTGTCTTAATTCTAAAAAATCAAAATGCTAAAAAGCAAATATTACCTATAGTGGAAAAAGTCTGACTTCTAAACTGCTATGTAATGTAAGAAAGGTAGACCTTGATATTTAAGAGGGAAATGCCTCCAAACATTTATAACCTTCCAAATTTAATATAAAATGAAATAATATAATATAAAATGAAAAATAATAAGCAATCATTGATAATTTGTTACATGTTTGGTGTGGTATTAAACTATTTTATATGCATCATGCCTTTTAATCTTCGTAATAACCCTATGAATCAATTTTCTACAGTAAAAATTTGAAGACTAGAGAGATTAAGTAACTTTCCCAAGATCATATAGGTAGAAAGTGGTGGATCCAGTATTCAAAGCCCAATAGTCTTGGAGGACGCAATGATTTTTAAAACAGTATACAAAAAGTGTTAACCATTGGAAAAAAGAATATATTAAAATTAAGGGCTTCTATTCATGAAAAGACAGCAATAAGAAAAAAAAAACACTCTAGCCACAGATTGGCAGAATATGTGTACAATGCAAATATTTGACAAAGGGTATGTAGCCTGAATATATATAGAACCATTACAAATCAGTGACAAAATACAGATAGACCAATAGAAAAAAATGCAAAATACTTGAGGCATCACTTTACACAAGATGATATCCAAACAAGCACTAAAAATATAGAAAAGGTGCTCAATTTACTTCATTAGTCATCAGGGAAAAGCAAAAGGAAACCATAATGAGATGCTACTCCATTGATAACTAGAATGATTAAAATTAAAAATACAAAAGTTCCAAGTTTTGATGAGGATTTAAAGGAACTAGAAGTCACATAATACTGCTGATGAAAATGTGTAATGATATAACTTCTTTGGTAAATTGTTTAACATCCAGTAAGGCTGAATATATGGATGCACATTGACCCAGCCTTTCCATTCCCAGACATGTATCCAAGAGAAATGCATACATGTTCACTACAAGACACATATAGAAATGTTGATAGCAGCACTATTCATAATTTTTAATAACTGGAAATTTCTTAATGGCCATCGGTACTAGAATGGACTGGATAGATCTAGATCATATTGTTTTAATAGTTATAGTTGGTTCATTCTCATTGTGGTATTTTCACATAATGGAATACTATACAGCAATGAGAATGAACCAATTATAAATATCAGAACAATATTGTTGAATATCACAAACATAACATTGAGCAAAAAAGCTGGAGACAAAAGAGTAAATATGGTATGTTTCCATTTATATAAATTACAAAAAAACAGAGTAAGTTAGCCTTTGATATTAGAAGTGAGGATAATAGTTTTCACTGGAGGCCGGACTCTAAGGGAGCATGGGGTGCCTCCTAAGGTGCTAGTAATGTTCTGTCTCTTGATGTAACTGCTATTGCAGAAGTGAATTTATTCTATGAAATTCTGTGATCTATACATGTATAATTTGTGCACTTGTCTGTGTATGTTATACTTCAATGAAAAAAACAAATGAAACAAACAAACAAACAAAAAAAAAACAGGCTGTCTCCAGATACTATACACTTAACCATGACACCATATTCCTTATGAATTGAGAACTGCAGATCCAAGCTGAGATACAGATGCTGGCCCTACTGATTTGTAAGTCATGCCAACACATCACATTTGATTTAATTCCTTCCTTGACAATTGACAAACGAATGCATGTCATGATTTTTGGGGGTCACATTTGAATCTGATTGTTGAGTTTTCAAATTCCAAGAGTCCTGCACTTGCCATCTGGTAACTGAGGCAGGGATGCTGGAATTTCTGAAATCCAAAGTAATTGTGAATTTTCTGTTCCAATCGAGAATTACTTGGTAGGGGCAGGGATAGTAGTGATGGTTGAAGTATGAGGTAGATGTGGTTCTCTATAGGAATAGAAAGCAAAGATTATGTAGATTCTGTAAGAAGCAGATGGACTTTAAGGAAAGTATAAAGAAACTTCCCTGAGGGCTATCTACCTTTGATGGTGGAGCTCTACTCATAGCCCTTGGAGGGAGACAGCCCTTAAATAATCACAAAGTAAACACATAATTGTAGATTATGAAGACTGTTTTCAAGGAAAGATTTTTCTGAGAAATTAACATTGAACCAGAGAGCTAGAATGAAAAGATAAGAAGTTACCCATGCAAAGAAATGGGGGAAGAAGTGCCCAAGTGAAAAGGAAAATGTGCACTGAGGCCCTGAAACAGAGAAAAGAATGGCATACTTGAGGAAAAGGAAGTAGGCCAATGGAGCTAAAGAAGTATGAGCATGAGAGAAAGAATTCTGTGAGATGAAGTGAAAGAAGTAATCTTAGGAGATACTGCAGTGCCTTGTGGAGCATATTAAGGATTTTGGATTTCAAGTGCAATGGGAAACCATTTGAAACAGGGTTGTGGCATGATCTGATTTAAATTTTTAAAAGACCACTCTGGCTGCCATGTGGTGAATTTATTATAGGATGAGATGAGAGAAAATGAGGAGGCCAGTTATGAGGTTATTTATGCAGTCCAGGTGAGAGACAGTGGTGGCTTAGACTTAAGTGATGGTTTGGAGATGGATGGAGTGCAGAGTTTGGGGATACATTTGAATGTAGAATTGACAGAGCTTACTGGTGCACTGAATCAGTAATCAGGGTGACGAATGAGAGAAAAGGGGCCACCTAAATAATGCCCCAGTTTTATGGCATAAGCAATTGGGTAGATGGGGCTACCATTTACTAATATAAGGAAGAGCATATTTAGACTGGAAAAGAGAGGAATAAATCAAGAGCTTGGCTATGAACATGTTAAATTTGAGACACCAGGGAGTCACTGAGATACAGATGTTAAACAGGTGGTTGGATTAGTAAATCTGGAGTTCAGAATATATGTTTAAACTGGAGAGAGAGATTTGAGGCTTTTTTGGCCAAAAAATGCTGTTTAAAGCCATGAACATGTATGAATCCCTGGAGAAGAGTGTTTATAGAAGAGATAGAGCCCAAGGCTTAGCTCTAAGGAAAATCCAATAGGAACCAAAAGGGGAGACTAAGGAAAAATAACCAAGAGTCAGGAGGAGAACTAAGATATTGTCCTGGGAAGAATTTCAAGGTGTAAGGAGTGGACACTGGCATCAAATGTAGCAGAAAGGAAAAATAGATTCAGCATTGAAAAGTGCAGCTGGATTTAATATCACTGAGGTACTTGGTGACATTGGCAAGAGCAATTTTTGTTAAGTTGTGGGAAGGGAAGCCAGATTGCAGTGGGTTGAAGTGTGAGAGGAAGATGAAGAATTTGAGACTTTGAGAATAATCAGTGCTCTCAAAAGGCTTGGCTATGTACAGAAGAACAATAGGGCAAGAGCTAGAGGGAGGTAGAGACAGAAGAGAATAAGAAAGAAATATTGGTTGAGGGAGAATTTTTTTTTAAGATGGAAGAAATTTGAGTGTGTTTATAGACCTGCAGTGAAGTGGTCAGCTTAGAGGGTGCTACTGAAAATACAACAGAAGGAACAAAGTCCCATTGATTAAATATTTTATTTATTTATTTATTTTTTTTATTACTACCTGACACCCCAATCACATTGGAATTGCCTTAGTTCAAGTTCTCATCATTTCTCACTTGTATTATCTGTAACTATCTCCTAACTGGTCTTCTCGTTTCCAATCATCCCTTCCTTCAAAACATCTCTATACTAGCAGTTCTGAAAGAATGATCCATGGTCTCCCAGAGGTCCTTGAGATATTTTCATGATGTCCATCAGGTCAAGACTATCTTCATAAAAATACCAAGATTTTACTATTAAAAAGACTTACCTTTGTCATAGTGTGGATATTTGCATGGAGGTCACCTCAGCATGAATCAATGTGGTAAAACTAAATTGTATTAGTATTCACTGGATTCTTCACCACCACCAACTCTCAGGAAAAATAAAGATAAATGTCATTTTCTCTTTTTAAAATGTCATTGACTAAGCAGTAAAATTATTTGTTTTGTTAAATTGCAACCCTAGAGTACATAATTTTCTAATATTCTGTGTGACAGAGCCTCTGGAAATCACTCATAAAACACCTCTGCTGTACAACAAAGTGTGATGGTTGTCTCAGGGAAAAGCATTTTCCTGAACTAGCTGCTTTTTTCATCGAACACCATTTTTAATTGACAGAGCAACTAACAGATAAACTGCTTATTCAGACTTGGGTATTTGGCAGACATTTTCTTTAAAATGAATGATGTGAGACTGTTACTTCAAGGAAAACAACTGACAATGTATTTGTTGCCAGTGATAAAATTTGAGCTTTCAAGTGAAAATTAGTTTTAGAAAATCAGTATCTGTCACGATGAGCTTGACAGTTTCCAACAACTTTTTTGATAAGATCAATGGCATTATTAACATATGATTTTTCAATTAGTGTATAATAAAATGTACACGCAAGATTTGCATGACTAAGGGCACTAATATTTTCCAAGCGACCAAGGCATGATGCTACAAAATCATGCCTGGGTAAATGAGTCATTCAGAGTGTAAGAAAGACCAATTAATTCTAATATAATAGAATATTCAAAGTTCACTGAGATGGTATCCTTTAAAGTAATCTTTAAAAAACTATACTTGTGAGGTTTGGTGTAATCTTAAAGAAGAATATTTACATACCTGAGTGAGGCCAGATTTTCTTTATTTCCTTCAAACAAAACGATACATCATAATAGATTGCATGCAGAAACAGCCACAAGAATCCGGCTGTCTTCTATTAAACCAGAGAGGAAGAGTTTTAAAAAAAAGTGATACCATCCTTCTCATTATGTTTTGCTTTGGAAAATATATTTTTTCATAAGAATATATTATTTATATTAATATGTAATTAGTTTATTATTTTTTAAGGGAAATAATAAAAAAAATAAATTCCCCAGTTTTAATTTGCAATATGGTAAACATCAATAGATATCAACCACAAAATCAAAGGTTCTTTGAAGTCCTCAGTAGTTTTTAAGAGTGTAAAGTGTTTCTGAAACCAAAACATTTGATAACAGTTCCTAGACACTAACCATGTCATCCCCCTTATTCTTAAGCTTCAGTGGCCTTCAAGCATTCAAGGCCTTTCATAGACAGGCCTAAAACTTCCTTTTAAGTCTCATCTCCTGTCACTCCTTTCCATGTGCCCTACACATCAACTGTATCTGCATGAGATAATTTCCTATTTCTTCAACCTGTCATGATCATCCTTACCTTCATGCGTAGCACATCTAGCCCAATTCAAACAATACATTATCTCTGGAGCCTTCCTTCTTGCTTGGTAGATTTACTTATCTCTTCTTACTTACTCCAGTGCACTTTATGAAGTTGATTTCAAACCTGCTATTTTCCTCATTTTTTTGCAAATAAGAAACTGAAGTCCAGAAAAAGAAAGAGACTTGACTAAGTACCGTAACAAGTGAGTGGAAGAGCCAGAGCCTAAATTCTCAGCATCCTTTTCACAATTCTCTTCATGGAAGCTGCTACAGAAACCAGAAAGTATTGTCTCTGGATGGGAGGGGAATTAAGTTGAGCTTAAAAAACAAGTTCTGGGTTGGAGCATTCTTAAAGGAAGGAACCCTTGATTTTGGCCTGATCTAAGAGCAGTAAATCAGTCTTTACCCATCTTGACAGCAGATGAGAAGCAACTCATGGAAATCCTTGTCCTTTTTAGCTTCTTCAACACTACCCACATCAGCCAGTAATTATCCCTAAATGGAATATCTGAGAGGCATGCAGGTATTCTGGAGGACATCTGAATCATACTGCTCCCATCTGAAGAAGCCTACTTGAGTTGATGTTGTTCTGTCACCACTGCCTGCTACACCCATTGTCCTTAGTTGGCTCCCAAGGTTAGGATAAAAACTCTAGGTGAGGCCTAAACCAACATTCAGGAATTGGTGGAAAATGTAACTGCCTGTTTCAGAGAACTTTGTTTTTCCTATAATTTGTCAAATGGTGGGTATTGGGAATTTTCTCATTGGAGAAAATTGGTTTCAAAAGCTTTTGGTAATTGTCAAGAGATAGTTTCTGTGAGGTCTCCAAATGAAGCTATAACCCTAAGGAATGCTGCTTGTTCTACAGCATCTGGCTGCTTAGGAAAGGCTGCTCCCTGGGGCAGGGAGTCTTGAAGATGTTAATAAAAATTAACTGGATGTCTGGATGTCTTGAAAACGCTGTCCCATGGTAAAGTTTTTAGGATGGAGGTGATCACATCTGAATACACAGCTGAATAAAATCAAGCCCCTGCCCTTGAGAAGTTCATAGTCTCTTTAGGAAGCCAGGCAAAAATGCATATAGTTACAACATAGAATTATCATTATTGGAATCAGTATGACTGGAGAAGGAGGTAACTGTAATGAAATGGGGAAGACTTTCTTAGGGAAGTGATATTTAAGCACGGCCTTAGGATGAACAAGTATTCATCTGTTCATCATTACAATTTTAGTGAACCAGATGTGAAAGGCATGGAAGTAGAAAAACTGAGGTTGTTAGTTATTCTTGGTTATCATCTGCCACCCTTAGATCCATTCTCTGCCCTTCTCTTCCCTCCTCTGTGTCCTAAGCGGCTGACCTTGTGGATTGTATTAACTTGTCTTTTCTCTTCTGGCTGGGTTTTGCTAATGAGAGGCACTGATAGATCAAGAGTAGGAAGAGACAAAGGTCTTGATATTTCTTCTTCACCCTTTCCTTGCTGTAGGTCTCATTTCTGGGAATGACTAGAATCTTCCCTGATTACAGTTCCTACTAGGGATTTCTTCACAGTTCCAGCTCTCACTAGGCACTGGTAACACTGTTCCACTGATTTACCCCCCGATGCCAAGGGTGTAATGGCATCTTGCTGTTCCTAGACCATGAGTGCTTCACCATCTCTTGTTGATACCACTAACTCTGCCCACATTTCTGAAAGTTGTCTGTTTAACTTCTGGCAGGACTCTTGCAAATATAAGTGAGAACAACTGCAAGTCCAGTTCTCACAAAATGTAAGGTGTGTGGCTGTTGGTGAAGTGAGGCAGGCAGGAAGAAGGTGAGAGAGTCTATATGGCAGTTTTGTATGACCCTTTTTATGAAGAACCTTGTGTGAGTAGCTCATGAAGCGCCTTTACAAACCAATTTTGTTTGCAGTTGAGAACTCCTGGGGTTTGTTGATCTGTTACACAGATGGTGCCAGAATTAATAGCTACCATTTATTGAACATCTTCTATGTGTCAGACACTTTACCTTCATTATCTCATTGAATTATCACAACAATCCTTAAAGGTGAGCACTTATTGATCTCAATTTTACAAGTGAGCAAAACTAAGGCTCAGAGAAGAGAAGTAACTTGCCTACTTGGTTACTAATGAGTAGAAGAGGAAGGATTTGAACCTATGCCTGTCTGAGTCTAGCATTTGGGTGCTTCACTAGACCCAGCTGGATGGGGAATTGTTCTTCATGATATTTAGGTTGTCTTTCAGCCTTAGGACTTCATACATCTATGGGGTAAGCAGGCATCTCCAATTAAGTCCATTGGTCCATCCATTAACTAAAGTTACTGGTGGCACCTTGTTGGGTACATGCAGGAGTATGAATGAGACATCTTGGTTGGGGACAATGCCTTCATTTCCTGCAAATACCCCTCCTGCTGGCCATGTCTTCCCTATATCTGGGCAGAGACAGAACCATATAGCTAATTACTTATGATAGAATTCCATCTTTAGAAATGCCATTTATATCAGCTCCTACCTATTACCATGTTAGAAATATGGCACGCCAACATGAGTGAATGCCACCAGTGCTTGCTTACCACTGTCACAGGATAAGTTGACGTGGCTATTGAGTCTGGATACCAAATCATAATTTGGTACCAAGCCTTAGGAAAACAAGAAGAGGAACCAACTTTGAATACCTACTCCAGGTTAGGCATTTTCGATTGATTCCTCACTACAACCCTGAGAGGCATGTGTTATCATCCTCATGTTACTGGTGAGGACACTAAGACTTATAGAGGGGAAATGACTTGCCAGGGTGTAAGATAGCTAGCAGGTGTCAGAATAGGTATTGGAATCCAGACTCTTAGTAACTTGGTTTTGAATCCTGACTTCACCACTTCTTTGCTATGTGATCATGGGCAAGTCACTTAACATTTCTATGTCTCAGATTCTTCGACTTTAAAGTGGGAATAATAATATCTACTTCATAGGGTTGTTGTGAGGATTAAATGAATTCATACTTGTAAAGCACTGAGAACACTGACACCGAGTCAATTCCATATAATTTTTAAATGCATGTAGAGCACTTAGAGCCCTTTCTATCCTTTTAAAATCTCTTAATTCTTCCATTATCATACCTGGAGAGGAAAAGAAAGGAACTAAAGCAGTAGGCAGACTCTCCTAGAAGTAAATCAGCTTTTCTCCTAAAGCAGGAGGAAAATCTAAAGCTATTGACTGAGAAGAGACTCAATCTGCAAAGTTTGGAAGGGCTGACAGAGAAAGTATACAGTGTTTGTGTTTTGTGATGAATTCCTGTGCCCACCCTCCCTTGTTCCCTCACTGCAGCTGGATGTTGCTTGGCCAGCTCTCTGACCTTCTTTTTACCTTCAGATCTGGAAACAGCTGCTGAGATGACAGCAAGAATGAGACAGTCATCTGGAAGACAGTATCCTTAACTATAGGTTATGGAAGCTTGGCTTGAGGATCATAACACTGTCTGACTCAAAAGAAAACCCCATTTACATATGAGTTTCAGATTCCTTCACACTAGTCTCATGTTAGCAAGGGCAAGAAGGTGGTTCCAGGGCCATACCTTCCTGACCTAGAACTGATGGAGATATGTATCACATATAGATATGTTTATTTCTATAGATGCCTTAGGGTTTCCTGAAAGTTTAGGGTGGGAGGGAAGGAAAATATGATCTCCACTTACCAGTGAAGATACTTGTGTGAGTGGGGAAATGCTGATTATCACCAGGAAGTTCCTAGTTGCACAGGCATGCCCTCTATCATCATAGCCTGGGTATTAGCTATTACCCTTAGTTCAGTCTGGGATCATGGGCCCTTGAACATGATTTTTGCAGCTTCATTATTCTCCACCAGCCTAGTGCTTCTGACTGAACGCACACCCAAATGCCCCCCAAAATTATGTTACATTGTAAAGGGAGAAGAGCACCATTTTTCGTGTTAGACACACCTGGGGTCAAATCCTAGAACGACCAATTAATGTCTGTGATTTAAGGTAAGTTATTCAACCTTAGAGCTTCAGTTTCCTCATATCTAAAATTAGGGTAGCACTATCTCTCCCATGACTGTTGTGAGGAAAGTATGAGATATTCAGTGTAAAAGTGCCTAGCAGAGGGTTGTTTTTTTTTTTCACCTCCTCCATTGCCCAGTTCTTTCTCTCAGCTGCCAGTCAGCATCCTAAAAATTTCAGGGCTTTGAAAATGTAAGTTAATAAGATAAATTCAAAGTCCTTCCTTCCCACTAAGCTCCCATAATTCTTTCTCACTTAGAATCACATAGGCCTTGATCTGTCGAATGGCCTTCTAAGTCTTAGATGGATCTGAGGCACACTCCTTAATGCTTCAGTTAGTTCCATTATTACCTCACCTTTGCACTTCTGGGCACCTTCCCAGGGCCACTGAATGCAGCTGTGATGGCCACATCTAGGGGGTACCTCTCACATTTCAGATACCTGTGTGTTTATTACAATTTTCTGACAGATGGACTTCAGTGTCTTGAGCTAGGAGTGTTTTGTCCAATTCACACAAAGTTTCCATAAAAGCTCAAGGAGGTCCCGCACCTTCCCTATTCCAACTTGCTTCAGGTACTCGCCACATCCTATGTACTCTCCCCTTGCTCTACCTCCAGCAACACAGCACAAACAATGAAAAGTTTATTTTCCAAAAGCCTGTTCAACACTGGTTTGATGGTCTTCCTGTTAGAGACATTTTCAGTAATGAAAATAATATGCCATCTTTGTACAGGCAAGGAGTCCATTCCTATCTAGGTTTTCACCATTTACTCTCTGTGTAACTGGTAAGTACCAATCTTCCTGGATTTCAGGTCTCTTTATCTGTAAATGGGACTAAAATGAGGTGGTTGAGAGGTTCAAAGGAGACAATGTATGTAAAATGTACACAATGTGCCTGCCAGATGATAGTACTTTTTTTTTCCCACCCAGTTACCACCCTAACACTTAGGCCAGATCTATCAGCAAAGCTCAAGGATTGAGGCCTCTTCCACTTCATGCTTGGCACATGATTAGATGCTGAACAATGTTTGTTTCCTTCCCTTGGAGCCAGGGGACCCTCAATTCCATTGTGGGCCTTGTTTCAACTCCCAAGGCCCTGAATTCTAGAAATACAAATAACGCAAAGCCTCTGATTCTTATAACCTGTCCACTTGTGGTTCAGGGTTGAGCCTCTTTCCCCCTTTGTCACAGTGGTTTGGCTACTTAGCTGCCAATGCTTCTTTCCCAGACCTCTTCAAATTAAATTAAAGGATCTTTAGACCGATTTCCTAAGGTATTTTGTGATGTCTTATTCACTTCAGGGAAAATAATGTGGTTTCTTGCTGGATATAAATATCATGGATAGCCAAGGGCCATGGGTTAATTTCCAATTAAGTGTGAAATCAACAAGTAGCAGAATAGTGCTTCTCTCCTTTATCCTCTTTAGGACCTACCCACCCCCTCATTGAGTACCTTTGAAGAAACACAGTAAGGACAATTATAATGATGGTAGGAGAGTAAAATGTAGGAGGAAGGGAGAGTAAGGGAGTGTGGGAGAGAGCTGCTCCACAGTATAGCATAAAGGGTGTTCATGAGGGTGAAGGTACCCAAGCCACATCACCAGGAGCTTAACTGTCATAGGAATGAACACCTGTCAGACCTCAAGTCATAGGAATCCTTCAGAACTGACTGTTGGAAGCTGCACAAGGCAGAGTAGCTGGGCCTGGGTTATTGGCATGAAAGTCCTACATGAGACAACAAGTATGGGGGGAACTGAGCCATGCATGGGGACAGCTTCCATAGGGTGGTGGGGATCAGGATGGCTAGTCACAGGGCTAAGGGACATGATGGTTTCCAGACAAGCAGTCTACACTGCATTGAAGAATCCAAGAATTAGGTGGTAGATAGATAACATTTGGGAAGATTCTGAATGGCAGAGCATGATCCACCAACCCTGAATATGTGTAAAGAAGATTCCATTCCTGGATAACAACTGAAGCAGCCACTACTGCTACTACTACTATTACCAGTTAATATTAATTGAGCACTTATTAAGGGCCAACCACTGGTTTTTTGGGGTGAAGTAACTTGCCTGTGGTTATTGAGACATGAATACAGATAACAGTGTTCGAGTTTCTTTCAGGGGCATTAGAGGCCAGGGCTAGCAAAGAAGACATGGAGAATAGAGGAACCCAGCCTCTACTGAGCCCTTCTAGATCTCAACCCCAGAAGGAAGACAGAATTCTGAGTCCTGCAGGATTGTAGGGGTGGAGAAGAGGTGAGGGACAGTTAAGACTGAAGTTATCCATTCCCCAACTACATCACATCCTGATGGTTTTGGAAACTACAATAGGTGGCACCTGCCAGCATCATGGGACCTAGATGGGAGTAGCTGAGGAAGAAGAAGGCACAGGGATAAATCCAGAGATGACAATACTAGCAGAAACTTAGTTCCTACAGGCTTGCCAACAGCTGGAAAAGGAAAGGCATAATGAAGGCCACTGCCTTGCCCTGTTCTCCAGGACCAGGAAAGTCCTATTTTGCAGCCTTAATTTCAGACATCTTTTTCCAGCATTCTGAGGACCTGGGTCTTCAAGAAATGTGCTTCATAGAGGTTCAGAAGAAATGATACAAGTTGAATGCACACCAAAATAAGGAGACCCACGATCTCATGGGGAGCAAGTGGAAATACTGCTCTGGAAAGGGCATTCCTGGGTATTTTGGCCCCATCTACCTAGACTGACAATCTCCTTTTCTTCCAGCCTCTGAGAAAATGTTGGACACCTTCACTTTGCACTCCATTGATTCCTTAAAACCCAGCAAGTCTCTAAATTTAACTGACTCAGGAAACTCAGCTGTGCTGACTTGAGTTGCCAGGACCCTGAGGGCAAGCTTAGAGGGTTAAAACTTATATATCTTTTTTAGGAGAATTTTCCCAGTCTGGTGGATGCCACAGGAGATTAGTTAAGGCAACATTCTGGTTTGAATCCTGAATCCACCATTTCCTAGCTGTGGGAATGTGAGCAAATGGTGTAACTATTCTGTGCTTCAGTTTTCTCATCTGTAAAATGGGCTAATAGCAGTACACACCTCATAAGAATACTATCTGGAGGAATTCAGTAAACCCATGCAAAGCACTTAGGCACACATTTGGCATGTAGTAGATGCTATATAAATGTTAGCTCTTCTGGCCAAGTGATACGAAGGATACACGCCTCATCTTGGGCCTTTGGGAAAACCGCTTCTGCCCACCCTCATCCTAGGTAGACTATTAGTAGTTAACAGACTGGTCACAAGCATTAAGGTGCCATCTAGGAAAACTAGCCTCCAAAGAGCCCCCCTGGTACTCCAGCTACCACATTCTTTGGTGTGCTGCCTAATTGTATCTGTGTGTATTTGAAAGATGGCAGAAGCTGAACACTAGGTTTTTAAATTCCCACATATGTGGAATGCTAATGGTCACTTTTTCTTTCGAGGGATTAAAGTGTTGATAGTGAGGTGTCTATGCTGAAAAGGAAGGCTTCTGTAGGGAGCTGATTCATCTCTCTTGGAAGCAGCATTATGTCTCCCAAGAAGATACCCTGTCCTAATCTCCATGACTGTAATTACATGGCAAAAGAGATATTAAAGATGTGATTAAGGTTACTACAGACTTTAAAACAGAGAGACTACCCTGGATTATCTGTGCATGGCCCAATGAAATCACCCCCAATAAAAGGGTGAGCCTTTAACAGCAGAGGCAGAAACAGAAGTTAGAGAGATGCAGAAAGGGAAGCCAAATTATTTGATGTGCTGTCTTTAGCCTGAAGACAGAGGGGGCCACATGTGGAAAACAGAGTTGTCCTACAGCAACAGGGCACTGAATTCTGCCAAAAACTGGTGAGCTTGGAAGATGATCCTGAGCCCCAGAGGGCAACCACATCCCTGACTGATACCTTGATTTTAGTTCTGTGAGACTCTAAAAAGAGAAGATGGCCATACTATGCCAAACTTCTGACCGATGGAAACTGTGAAAGAATAAATGGATGTTGTTTCGAGCCACTACATTGGTAGTGATTTGTTACAGCATCAGTAGAAAACTAACACAATGTTCCTGGGCTTTAATTTGTACATATGTCAAATGAGGGCAAAATATTTTGTCTTACATACCTTATGGGGCTGTTATGAGAACAAAATGATGGGTACACGTGTGCTTTGAACAATTTCAGGTTATAAAACTGTTCACGTATTCTCCAATAGGGAAAAAATAGATCTGTCTTGAAGCAATTGGATTGAAGGAATTAAGAGTTTAGAATGCCTGACATTTCCCAGGAGAAGTGCTGAGGGTTTGGAAGGCTGCTTCTCCTTTCCTAGAGAAGTAGTGCAGCAAAAGTGAAATCCAAAAATTTAGATCCAAGTCTATTTCCTATCTTTGTGACCTTGAGCAAGTTATGTCACCTCTCTGAGACCCAATAATATAAGGGTAATCATCCCTGCTCTGCCTAGATGATACGGTTATGTGAGGCTCAACTGAAAGAATGAGTGTGAATACGTGATGGAAACAAAGTACCCAGATGGAAGTCACCCAAAGAAAGTACAGTTGAAAGAGCCTTGGGATGGTACTCTTCAACTGTTTTCTACCATTGGCTCTGGTGTGTGGCCTTAGACAAGTCCCTTCTCTCTGAGTCTATTGCTCCATTATAAGAGGTTAGATTATAGCCAGCTACCTTTGGCTAATGGGCATCAGAGTCACCTGGAAACATGGGTGGCAGATGGCAGATGAGCAAGAATTTTCTCTTTTTTATAAGTGCCTCCTATCCACAATAAACTAGCCCCCAAAAGCCCAAGTCAAAGGAGTTTCATTACATCATGCAAAATAAATCCTATTCAAGATATAGGAGTTGATTCCCAAGTATGTGGTTTGAAGCAGCTGGTTCTCCAAGGAGTCTGGATGTCTTGTTATACTTGAACTAAAACACTGGCCAGTATCAAACTGGTTAACTAGAGTCATACTCTTCTCAGTGCCTTGCAGTCCCCATCATTGTTGCTTTGTCACACCTGTGATATTTCCTTCTAGAATACCCCTTCTCATGTGAACTGATGATGCTAAACTATGGTCAGACAAAACCCAGTAGAGTTGCCCATGTTTTCATTACAATGTTGGCTGGAGTAAAACCCACAGCTAAGAATAACTGAATGCCAAAGCTGAAAAGGCCCGTTGAGACTACCTGGTTTAAGGATATACAGTTTGAGGCCTAGAGAGGGAGAGGGACTTGCTCAGCATTACAGAAAGATAGTGACAGAGGTGAATCTGGACCCCAAATGTTCCTGAAGGGAGCTCTTTCCAATGCTCCATGTTGCCTTTCTCCTGCCTTTGATGCTCAGATATTTGAAAGTCAAGTAACTTTTAGTCTTCCTATTTCCTAGGCTGGTTTCACGATTCTTTGAAGTAGAGAAAGTTCATTTATATGTCATCAAAGTACAAGGCCACGTACAAAGCAATGTAAGAAGCAGGCAGGTATGGACACAATCTTTGTAAACACTCCCAAAATACCAGATTGGTCTTATCCACCATTTTTGGTCTTTGCCTCACCAAGAGGTCTCTTTCTTCAACCTGCTTTGTTCTCTCAAGAGCCTTATGATCAGTGCTTCTCAAAGTTTAATGTGCATAGATATCTCCTGGAGATCATATTAAAATACAAATTCTGATTCCAGATGTCTGGGATGGGGCCCAAGAATCTGTATTTCTAATATGCTCCCAGGTAATGCTCATGCTGAGGCTGATTGTGGACCATCTTCACAGTAACCAGACTTGAAGATGTTGTCTCATTTCTAAACATCTTCTCCATTTACTGTCAGCATTCCTTTACCACTGGGGGTAGTGTGGTGTATTAGAAACAAGAAGGCCCCTGTAGCTTCTAGTCTTGGGTTTTTATCAATCCCTATCTGTGGGACATTGGACAACTCATTTCTCATCTCCCTGAGCCTCAAGTTTCCTTATCTGTAGAATGGGGCTGTCATCTATCACATAATGATGTTGTGAGTTCTGAGGAAATGACAGGGCTTGATGCAAAGTAGACTGTAGATTGAGATCCCTGGGTACACAAATATTCTGGGACTACATTTCCTTAAAACTGCAGAAAACAATATGAGCCTCATATGCCTAATATGTTCAAAGAGTGTTTCCATGACAAACTTGAAGATGGAGGTCATTAATACTAGGCAGTCTGCATATTTTATTGAAAGTTACATGAATGGGCCCCAGGACCTAATTCTTTTTCTTCTGATGTTACATATGTATTTCACATAAGCAGTCTTTCTAGGATCTACTAATGTCCTTAGTATCAAGTGAATCTTTTCCTTATGAAAATGAAGGCTTTTTTTTCCATCAAAAACATTTCTTCAAGGTATCTTGCTTTTCTCTGCAATATTAAAATGCTTCCAAAACTTTTTCTGGGTTTGTGATGTGTCAAGGCCATTTATCTGCATCCACATTAAAAATAGTATCATTGATATACATTCTCTCAAAAGCAATTTTTTCTAGTCACAGAAATACTTCTACTACTTTATTTGTTCTAGTTATTACAGAATTAAGGAACTTCTTGAAAAAAGAAAGATTCTTTCCCATGATAGCAAGTTATTTTAGAAACACTCTACATGACACTATTTTATCACTGAATTTGGATGCTAAGCTTTGCCCCTCAGTGGCTAGACAATACCCCTCATCTTTTTTTAAAACAAAAACTTCAATAATATTTCTTATTCTAAATCATCTCTTAACTTTTGCTGTCACCACAGAAAAAACATAGGTTTTGACTACCAGACATTAAGTAGTGCAGAGGTACCAAGACCACTTCTACTGCTCCAAACTGCATGTGTAGATGTCCCAGTCTCTTGGGCTGAAACTGCACATGCTAGAACCTTGATGAAGTAACAAACACATACAAGGACCTTTTCCTCTTTGAAAAACAGCTAAATCAAGGACTTGACAACTACCAACTAAAAAATAAATCCTTCACTTCACACATAAAATTAGATGATCGTTTTAAAAACATTACCAAATGGGCACACAGAAGATGAGGAGAAAACGCAACTCAGAAATCTCTCCCAGCCCAGTTTTTGTTCCTCTGTAAACTGGACCTGCATCCTTTCCTTCCCCTCAAATGCTTGATTTTTAATACTTGTTAAGCAGGCAAGAGTTGAAAAGTCATGCCGGCTCCAGTAATATGGCCTTTGTGTGGCAACAGGAAAACAGCATGGGATTCAGAGTCAGAGAGGCCTGTATTAGTATCAGTCTTATTATTTACTTTCTGTATGACCTTGAGCCAGTTACTTTAACCAGCTGGGCCATAAATCCTTTACGTGTAAAATGAGGAAGGTAGTATCTACTGCATGATTGTTGTAGGGACTAACTGAGATAATGTATATGAACCACTAGCACTTAGTATGTGTTTAATAAATGTTATCACTCTCAGTTCAAGATTTATAGTTCATCAATTGCCAGTTTCTTTAACTTGTTGGCCAAGGTATGCAGATAATTTTCTAGAGTTGACATGCTTCAATTATCACCCCCTTCCCATTGCCTCTTCTGAATGACTATCCATTCATCAAGCCTAGGCCAAGCCAGTCTCATTCTATTCCATGACAGTGTGCTTCACCATGGAAGTTTTTGCTCTTTAAATCAGAGAACAAAGTGGGAGGTATGAGGTTCATTCTTTGGAATTCTTTGGGAATAGCCTAGGGCAGGAGCTGAGCTAGCCAGCCACTGTTCCCCGGCTTCCAGTCAGACTGGTGGTCCCAACTTTTTAAGCCAGGCTCTTGATATGCATCCCAAGAAACACACAGCAATCTCACAGTCACATTTCTGGGACACGTATTACACTGGGATTGCAGTGGCTTTCTCTGGTTTTCAATAATCTCTCAATATCTGTAGTGGTGATTATGGTATTTTGCTTCAAGAAAACCAGAATGAAACCATGTCTCCAATATCTTCAAAGGTACTGAGGCCACATTGGCCACTGATTCTATGGGCAAAATCTGCACACTTGCTTGCTTGAGTCAGTCATCTAATGGGACAGAGCAGAGAGGCCACAGTTCTGAGATTAGGGCTCAATGAGTACTTCCTGAAGGAGGCCAGCAGGTCTCACAGAGACTCCCCTTGGGGGTGAGCAGCAGGCAGAATGGTGGCCACCTGGACCTCTTGCTCCTGGTTTCTTAGCAACTTGGCCTTTGAGACTGGGTAGAGTTGAGGGTTCAGTATGGCCACATGGGCATGTCTTCATTAAAAATGGCATCAAGTTTCTACTCAATTACTTTCACAAAGGCCCTCAGTATGTTTAGAGTTCAGTCCTGAAATTAACTATTGCCTTTCAGTAACACCATTCCAAAGGTCTCTCAGAGTTGGTTTGGGCATGTGTGCATTCTGTCTCTCTTCTCCTTTGTCCATCTCCCTCTCCTCCCAACCCCTCTCCCCATGTCTATGCTTCTTTATCAGTACCATAGTCAGTTAACTAGTGGGGCCTTGCTAGAAGACTCCAAGTAGGAAAGCCCTTTCTCTCACACTGGACCACACTGTCATTACACAGACTCTAAAGACAGACTATCTAAGTCTCCCCTAAAGCCAAAGCATCTGCATAGAAACATGAGCAATGACACTTTCTCCAGCAGCTTCTTTTCAACAAACAGGACTCAGAAATGTCTACTTCTCAGATTTCTGACTCAATGGGTGTAGACCTATTGTGTTTTAGTTCCTTTCCAATGATTGAAATAGCAAATGAGGAAACCAGGAACTTACGTCTGGAAGTCCCATTTGGTGGCAAAGGGCTCAAGAGAGAGGGTAAAAGCTAAACCTTCAAAATGATGACCACTAAAGCCACCAATCATATGGCCCCTTGATAGATAATCATTGTGTAATGGAAAGAACCTTGTGTAGGAGCCCAAGGATGTGGGATCTTGTTTAGGCATGGCTGCTACCTTGCTCTGCCTCACTTTCACCAATGGTAAACTATGTGGTTAGACTAAGTAATTTGGAAAAGCCTTTCCAATCAAATATTTTATGGGTTATAGAAAGAGTTTTTTATCTCAAGGGCTGAGATTATTAACCTTTATTGTGTCATAGGCCCAATTTGAAATTCAGTAGAATGCTATGGATCATCTCTCCAGAAAAGGCACATTGTCATGGAAGTCTGCATATCATTTCAGAGACTTTATGAAGTTCTTGAATCCATAGATAGTGGGTTAAGAATTGTTTCTTTCAGGAGATAAAAGAGCTTATCTGCAGAAGGCAAACATGAAGCAACAGTGGCAGCTGCCAGGCCTCAATCCATCTTAACAATTTTTTTTCCCAGCATTTGACCCAAAACTGGAACTCCCACAGGAGAAACACAGGCTGCCTGTTTAAAAAGAACTGTTTTCAGCTTTTGTTCCTTTCTTGATTGCTTGGAAAGGAGGCTGTCAGGAGAAAACAGGAGGAATAATTCAAACAGACCTAAGCTTTGACATGCAAAACATGCTTTACAGATTTGTCCTAAGTGGCTATAGGCAAGAGCAGGAAGGTCAACTTCCTGAGTCCATATGAGGGGCTGTGGGGGCATCACTCATTCTGTCTGACCCCATGGGAGCAGACACATTCTTGGCACGTAGGGCCAGAGCTCCAACCTGGCACCAGGGTCTATATCCTCAGTAAGAGACATGTTAAGATTCTCCAATGTTCAGCAAACACTCCCACTCCTCTACCTCCAAGGTAAGCAATGGCTCCCAACTCAAGTAACTTCTAGTTCAGGGTAAGACCTCTGAGATCAGTCTTCAGCCCCAAATCTTTCAGAGTGGGATGGCCTTTTGAGGAAGCAGGAAGTTCAGAGAAGAGTTGAAAAGTGAGCTCTTCTCTTCGACTCAGGTCAGTGAAAAGCTTGGTTTCTGCAGTCTGGCTTGAGGGAGGGAGTTCAGTCACTCACAGTCTTACAGGAGCTCAAGGTAGACCTTCTGAGGGAATGAAGACAGAATACAAAGGAGAAATAAACTTGTGTCTAGGACATGTGTCCCTTATTTTATAGCATCCCAGAGCCTGAAGGTGCAGGGCCAGGAAAGATCTGCTCTTCAGCACAAAAGGACTCAGCACACAGGGTTTGAAGAAGACCCTTCTAGAACCTGGAAAGTGTCCCCTGAGGCCAAGGCTTTTAAAACCTGAAAGGGAAAGAAGAGAGTAAGGAATTAGCTAGGACTGGTTAAGCATTTAACAGCCTCTGAGCAGTAGGGCCTCTTTTAGTGGGTAGCTAACCATACAAATTGGTAGCTAATCTTCTGAGCAATAGGGGCTGGCTAGGCAAAGGCCCTTATAACTCAGATTCCCATGAAACAGTCCTAAGATGGTGCTATAATCAGGCCTGGAAATTGTGTGTCTTTAGCCATGACTCTAATCCCCAGAAAGTCTACAGGGGTGCAGAAGCCTGATAACTCTGAGATTACCCCCCTTGCAGAATGGCCACTGCCTTTATAGCCTTACAATGACTCACAACTTCCTTTTACTGGGACTTCACCTTTGTAAGAGCTGATAAGGAAGAGCTTATCTACCCATAGACCTCTGAGGACTGGCAGTGATAGGAAGAAAAGGAAGGCTGAGGAGTACATGGAAAGCTCGGCTTCAGATATCTGGATCTCATTTGTGCATATATTGCTTCATGTCATGCCAACGATCTGATAGTCAACCAGAACTCCTAGGTAGAGAAAGAAATTTCCAGGCCCTCCATGGCTCTGGTGACCTAAGCAAGTTACTTAACCCCCATGAACCTCAGTTCCTTTATTTGTTGAATTAAAATACAGATTAGCCTCCCTCTTTCTGACATTTGATATAGATCAAATGAGATAATGGATGTGAAAGTGCTTTGCATTAGACAAATATAAAGGACTCAGGATGAAGGTCCAAGGGGGTAAGATTGAAACAATGATTTGATCCGAAGGCATGAAATCCCTCTATAGATATGAAGGTGGACTCTCGGGACCTGCTATAATACCAAAAGAGAGGCTGCTGATCTTCTTATAGACCTAAAGAATGTTGCAGTTAGAAGGTTCCAAACTTTTCATTTTACATATGGGAAATTGAGGCTCAGAGAAGGAAACGTAATTGCCCCAAATATCACAGCCTAGGATTCCTAATGAACTTGATTCAAAGGCAATTTGTAAAACTATACTGTAGTCTGGCTGAGGGAGAAAGAAAGGCAAGAGAAAGGAGACTTAAAAACACAGAGAATCTCAGAATAAAAAGGTAGTAAGTTTAAGGGTCATGTAATGATAGGGTAGTGAACTGAGGCATGGAGGTGAATTCCCCCTCTCTGGATCTACATGGTATTCCAGTCCTCAGAAACTCAGATTTCATAAAGAAGTTTTATGTGTAACAAGGTTCTGTAGTCAAGGGTGGATACTACATACCTGAGGCCTCAACTCTCATCTCCAGGAAGTCTGCCTTGAGAACTGTGGGTAAAGGAGGAAAGACATTTCACTAAGACTCTAGAAATCAGAACTGGAAAGACAAAGCAAGAGGATGGGTGACCCTTTCAGGACAGTGACAATTAGGCCATCTGAAAAATGGGGTAGTGATTATATCCAGGTGTTTCAAAACATCTCACTCCATGCTTATATGCTGCTTATATACCTCTCTGGCAGACTTAAAGAGCCCAGTCCCCCAGAAACAAAGGCATCTTTCAGATGCCAGCACAATCCTTTGAATGCCAAACTATGGGAGACTAGAGAAGACCAGAGAAATTGGGTCAAGACCAATGACTACATCCTGTGATTATCTAAAATGGGAGCAAGGCAAAGAGGGAGGGAAAATGCCATATGAAAAATGAATACTCCTTTGCCTTGACAATCAAACCAGCCTTGCCCAGCATCTTGATGTACTTAGATCAGTCTTAATGTAGCTTTGTCAGGGGATGGTTGGAGGAAAGAGACAATCCTGGAGAATCAAATCCCATAGAATGTGGCCAGAAAATCCCAGACAATAGCTGGCCCCAGAGCTATATCCTCAGCATTCTTTGTCTCTTCTCTCTTAAGTATATTTACACTGACTCCCTGAGTGATCTTATTCCCATCCATGATTTCAATCCCCATTAAATACTAAGAACCCCCTCAAAGGCTACTATTCACATTGTAGTATATGTGAATGCCCCCATGAATTTGTACAATGGCTGTGCTCAACAGTTCTACCTCTAACCCTATGTAGGTCCAGCCTCAACTACTAGGCTAAGTTGTAGTTACCCACTGGACGCCTTGATCTGGATGTCCTGCAGGGTTCTCATAAACACTGTGTCCAAAATTGAGCAGAGCAATTTTCCACAAAACCTATTCTTTCATGATTGATTCTTGCTACCATCCAGCTAAGTGCCCAAATTAGACTTCCCTCTCTCTTACTCTTTCTCCAATACTCCATGTTTGAAAATTCAGCAAGGTTTTACTGACTCAACTTCAAATCTGTCCTTCCATTCCATTCCTACTGACAATACCATAGGTCAGGGCCTCGTCAACTCTTGCTAGGATGATTAGCTTCTTAATTGGTCTCCCTACCTCCAGGCTCTATTCTCACAACTACCTTCCTCATTACCATCAAATTTTTTTTTTCACAATTGGGGCAGCTCAGAATATGTACTGTCATGCCTAAAAGTCTTCCATGACTCCCCACAGACTAAAGAATAAAGATCAAACTCCTTAGTATGTCATATAAGGCCTTTACAATCTGGTGCTAATCCATCTTCTTGGCCTCACCTCCAGTCAAGCTTCCCTCTTCTCACCCCTACATTCTAGCCTAAGTGGAACCCGAATCACTTCATGAGCCTGTTTTGCAGAAACTATTCTGCCTTACTGAAATGTCTTCCCCTCCTTTCTCTTCTTGATGAGCCATTTATTAGTTTCTCTGGAGTTATGAATTTTTTCAATTGTGAAATTTAGATGAATGAGAAGTGAGGTCATTCAAATGTCACGTTGCAGTCAGGTGTACAGATGGGAAGCAAAAAGAGGCAGAGCCAAGGTTAAACAGGTCACTTTCATTTGATATGAGAGATGAGACTGACTGAGGCTAGTCTGAGGGTCTTGACCAGTAGCTGGCACATAGAGGTACTGATGCAAGTGGTGGTTACAAAATGGGTGCCTAGACAGAAGGGGGGCTTTCCCTATGTGGAGGCTGAGTGGGAGGCACCTGTGGGTACCTAAGAAGGTCGCTCATGATATACTGGAGGACAGGTGTACCCACTTTGATATTACCCAAACTCCTGCCAAGTGGAATCTGGGGATATGGAACAGGATTAAATCTAGGTTCCAGAGGCCTGAAAATAGGAAGTGCCTGCTTTGGCCACAGCCCCCTATTTTGTGGTCAGTCTAAGACTTCCCTGAACACTAAGTGACAAAGCCCAGGCAGTGGTTACTAATCTCTTTTCACACTTTCAATACCAGTTTGGCTATAGTTTCCCTATTGGAAGTCAGGCTGCCTTAAAGATTCTACTGGACTTTGTTCATGCCTAGTATATATTCCCTCTCAATGCTCTGGTTCCCTGTCCTAGGTTACAGATCAATCCCTTACATTTTTCAGTGTATTCTATCCATCTTTCAATCCCCAGTTCAGATACTACCTCCTCTAAAAAGCTTTCCTTTAGATATGCCCAGTTCATTCTGTTAATTCTAGTTCGCATCATGCTATTTCCTTGGTATTTATTTTTCATATGGTTATCCTATGGAGGGAGGAAGGGACACCAGGAATGGGAAGTAGTCCTGCTCATAGTGTATACTTTGTTAGGAATATTAAGATCTCTCTCTCTCTCTCTCTCTCTCTCTCTCTCTCTCTCTCTCTCCCTCTCTCTCTCTTTGTTTTTCTTTCTTTTCTTCTCAAGGTAAGTATTTGATTAAGCTTTCTTTAAAAAATTTCCTAAGTGAAAACTTTATCTTCATTCTATCAGTAAGAGAAATCTGGGACTTTGACCTCTCTTTCATATGTTATGGTAGAATAAATGGTAAATTATTGTCTAAGGAGAATTTGGCCCAGCCTAGGGTTCCCTGTGGCTGACTGCCAAGCTGAACTAGGGTGACTTTCTGTTCAGAATCATGTCCTGGTAAGTCAGGTCCCACAGTTTTAACTAGATGATGTCAAATCTATCCCAGCTGCACTGCTGGGAAAGGTGCATTGTTCTGCTTTTAACTGACTACCTGGAAGACTTACACTCCTGTTACCCATCAGGAAGCACAATTTCAAACCCTCTGGTAAGTGACATGGAGTAAACTCACAGAAGAGTCCCTGAAGGCTAAGCTTTCATTTCTCCAGGTGTTCTAGTCTAAACAGTCCCAAATGACAGGCCTTGAAAAGTCTGTACCAGCACTTAAGGAATTTTAAAAACAACAGGAAGGAAGGAGGAAAGGAAGGAAGGAAACAAAACAACAACAATAGAAAAAACAGATTCTCAAACGTTACTCTTGAAGATTCTATTTTAGTGGGTCTAGAACATAAAATAAATCTGTGTTCATTTTATTTTCCCTCTAAATTTTCCATGTGATTTATATGTGCAGCCAGTTTGAAAACAACCACCTAAGTCTAATGTTTATCTTTGAAATGAGGGCTATGCTTCTTCTAAGGCTGTTTATGTTAGAGTATTACATTCTATATATTCCTGTCAGTTATCCTTTTAGAATATAATAGGATCTAAATAAGTAAACTAACAAAAAAGGGATAAATTGGAAGTTAGAGTTTTGCAGATACTAACTACTGTATGTAAAATATATAAACAAGTTTATACTGTATAGCACAGGGAACTATATTCAGTATCCTGTAGTAACCTATAATGAAAAAGAATATGAAAAGGAATATATGTATGTACATGTATGACTGAAACATTATACTGTGCACCAGAAATTTACACAACATTGTAAACTGACTATTCTTCAATAAAAAAGGGATTAAAAATAACACCTACATTGAGCTTCAAGTTTTTGCAATACTATTTGGCATGTGAGTACTCTGTGTGTATGTGTGTGTGTGTGTACGTGGGGAAGAGAGAGAGAGAAAAACAGAGAGAGAGAGAGAAAGAGATGGAAAAACAGAGTCAGAGAGGCAAAGAGACAGCAGATAAAGAGACAGACAAAGAAAGTGAGACAGAAAAAGAGTGAAAGAGATAGGGAGACAGAGAGAGACAAAGACAGAACCAGGGACATAAGTGGAAAAACACAGAGAGACAGAAAGAGACTGAGAATTACAGACACAGAGAAAGAAACGGTATGTGAGACAAATAGAATGACAGAGAGACACACAGGTACAGAGACAGACAGAGACACAGGGTGAGAGACAGGGAGACAGAGTTGTGGGAGAGGAAGGAAAAAAGACAGTCAACACAGAGAGACAGAGACAGAGCTACAGAGAAACAGCAAAAGAGAATGTAAGAAAGCAAATGACATGCTCATGATGCATTTACTAAAAAGTGATTTGGTTTCTCTCCTGTCACCTACATGTCTTACCTTCCTGTTTTCCGGGACGCTGTTTCAAAGAACCTGGTCCTGGAAGCCACCCTGCAAACAGAAGCCAACCAAGTCCCATGAGTTGGTCTGAAATACATGTGAAAACCAATGGCCAATGGAAAGGACAGAAAAAGTGAACAAGATGGGCCTCTGATGCCAGGCTCTGCCTTAACTTGCAAAGGACCTGGGGCTGAGGAAAACCAAAATATCAGAATGTGAAATGTCTCAATGACCATAGGCACCCCCAAAGATATGGCTGATACCCTCTGTGTCCCATTGGTTCAGAATAGTTTATGTATATTGCCCATTCAGGTTACTCCTGGGGAAAAAAGTGAAACAAGTTCTTGTTTTCAGAGGATAATTTTTGGCATTTTGTAAATACACAGGTAATTAGTCCAAATGGTGGAGGCTTTGTTTCTCTTATTTCCCCAATTTTACAATTATGGAAAACAAGAGACATGAGAAAAAAGGAACACCAAGAAGTGGTACACTGAGGGGTCCCAGGCATTGGCTGAGGAGAAGGCAGCCAGGCTAGTTTTGTGCCCAAGCAAGGCTTTTCCCTGAGAGCTGAGGTTGCCCCACCTGAGCTGCTCTATCCCTGGTTCCTGGGCTTGGGGCCTAGCCTCAGGAATGTCTGCTGGACATCAGCTCTGCTCCTACCTTGCAAGAGGCCCTCTGGAGAATTTGAGACAACCGAGTCAAGATTTTTAAAAATCATGCCTTCTCTTAAAAAGAAAGCCTCAAAGCCCAAGTAAAAAGAACAAATCTGTTTATTGAATTACTTTTAAAACCAGTAGTAATAAGAAGAAAATAATATATATATTCCAGAGCCAAGGAAGCATGAAGACAGCAAGTAATCTTATCACCCTACACAGATCAGGGCAGCTAAGAAAAATGGGTCTCCTATCAGGCACAAGGTTTAAACTCTTCAGCTTTAGGAAATACCTCTCAGCCATAAGTGTTGGGTAGAATACTTTGAACAGGACTGGTCTGTGCCAGTTCCCTAGACTCTGAAGTTAATAATGCTCCAGAGTTGTGCTCTGTACACACTTCACAATCATAATGGTGATCCTGAGAGCATTCCTGGTGGCCTAAGATGGGCCTTAGGTCAAGGTTGAAAAACAACTCTACTTACACGGAAGATGGGATTTCCCCTGCATTGCCAGCTACAATATCTGGCTTTGGTTCTGGTTTCTGCGGAGTAGCTGCCCGGTAGGGAGGGTCTGGAGGCCTCACAGGGGGGCGGATGATGGTTGGCTTTTCTCCTGGAGGACGCAATTTGCTGAAATTGTCAGGGTCTCCTGCAAGAAAGAAGAACAAAAAGAACTTGGATAGTTAGCCAAGTGGAACACTACCCCTGAGAAGGTACTCAATACTGGAATTATCTGGGCTACCTCCCTTGGCCCCTATTTCTTTTTTTTTAATTGAAGTATAGTCAGTTTACAATGTTCTGTCAATTTCTGTTGAACAGCATAATGTTTCAGTCATACATATATATGCATATATTCCTTTTCATATTCTTTTTCATTATAGGTTACTACAAGATATTGAATATAGTTCCCTGTGCTATACAGTAGAAACTTGCTGTTTATCTCATAAGGTTTTATATGCACTAATTTCATTTTTGCTGTATGGTGCTGTAATAGTTGGCTAGGGCTGCCATAACAAAATACCACAGACTGGGTGGCTTAAACAACAGGAATTTATTTCTCATAGTTTTGGAGGCTAGAATGACATATTTCACAATCTTTTTCATTATAGGTTACTAGAAGATACTGAATACAGTTCCCTGCGCTATACAGTAGGACCTTGTGGTGTATATATATACATATATGTATGTGTGTCTGTGTGTATGTGTGTGTATAATAGAATACTACCTATTTTTTTTTTTGGTCACTAACAACTCTGGATTTAGAAAAAAAAAATGCTTCCAGCAGTTAGCCCTAGAGAAAGCCTATGTTTGAATCCCAGCTCTAGAACTTCCTGTTTGTATGACCTAGAGTATATCATATCTATTTGCTAAGTCTCACTTTCTTCAACTATATCATCAAGACCAATAATATATTGTCTTACAGAGATAGTGAGAAGATTTACGTAGGTACTAATATGTTGAGTACTTAGCCTGGCACATAGTAGGTACTTACTCAATGCTTGATGATGAATTTGAATTTGTTCAATTCATCATCACCAAAACTCAAGCCCTTTCACTTAGGCCTTGACTATTGTGTAACAGTTTCCTAACTCGCCCTCCTGTCTCTATGTGTCTAGTTTCCAGGTCAGTCAGTACAAAATTAATTCACATAATTTTGTAATAAAATGATTCTGGCAAGAGTATCATGAAACAGATGCATTGGGTTTATTCGATCTAGATAGCCATCAAGAATTCTAGAACAATGTGGATGAAATGTGAATCATACATATGAGACTGTTCATGCTTGTTGATCCAGTCGATTCATTTTGGGGAACAGGCCCAAATAAATTAACCCAAAAGAAAAAAAAAGGAAAACAGTTGGCACAAAAACATGCTTCTTAACAGCAAAAATCCAGACTCAACCACAAAGGCTAATAAGCAAACAACTCAATTCTTATAAGTGTTTGACCAATGTATATGAAGTGTGAATTAACAAGGATTTGGGCTAGGTCAAAAATATACAGGCATATAAAATAATATTAAGTGAAAACAAATCCACAAAAACTGTTCATGTCTTGATGAACACCACATGGAAACAGACACATGTGCAACTATGTGAAGGTGTTGGTAGATCTTGATATTCATTCAATTTTTATCAGTAAATCTCAATATTAATTAAATTTTATCTGACAAAACTTTTTAAGATAAATGTAAATAATATTAACTTTAATCCATATAATACTGTTGTAAAATTTACCTTAAGTATTTTCACATTGTTTTTCTCCTCCATAAAGATTTTTCCAGTGACTATAAAATGTACAGGATAAAGTTCAAACTTCTTAACATAAATTTAAGGTCTTCTATGAGCTGGTCCCAGATTATCAACCCAGGCAAAAACACTAGACCTTAACTACCAGCTCTACTTTAGTTAAACTGAACTTCTCAATGGCTAATCAAAGTAAGCCCTTGACTCTTACTTCTAGGTGAGATAGTATGCTATAGTGTGGAAATTACAGAGTGTGAAGTTGGGTAGACCTGGTTTTGAGGCTTTGTTCTGCTACTTCCAAGATATGGGACCCTAAGCAGCTTTTTCAACTCTTTGACCACCAAGTTATTCATCTGTGAAATGTGTATAACTCCTCCTTACAAGGTGATTGTAAGGGCTAAATTAGATGGCTGATAGAGAGTGTGTACCATACAGCAGGGATAACTAAGTTCTGTCTGGCTTCTTGCCCAATATATGTCCCTGTATTCATGTCTTATTTGTATTGTAACTGTCCCTCAACACTCAACTCAAATATCACTCCTTTGAACACTCCAGCTGGCATAGGTAACTTCCATCCATATAAGCACTCAAATATTGCTGTGTGGGGTCTTTAAATTCCTCCATCTAGTCATTCTGGTGAGGGAGACAGACATGAAAAGGGATAATGATAATACAGCACAATTGGTGTTCTAATGGAGGTATGAACCAAGTACTATTCATTTACACACATATAAATTCTGTATCTCCATCTGGACTGTATCTTACATTTCTCAACACACCATTCCCCTTAGCAACAGGTGGGGTACACAGAAATGCAGCTGAGAAAAATGACCAAAATTATAATAATAATCTGATTTTTCTAACATATGCTATACTGTTCAAAGCACTCTACCAGGTAACTATTTAAGGTTAACAATAAGCTTCATAGGAAAGAATAGTAGATGGGTCTTACTTTCTTCATTTTACAGAGAAGGAAACTAAGGTTCAGAAAGGTGAACTCACTCATCCACAACCACATAGTTAGGTCTAAGTGGTAGAGTGAGGACTGAAACCCATAGCTCCCATTTCTGCATCCACTATTCTTCCCAGTGTCTGCTGTTTTGCTGTTATTAGTAGTAATATAAAAAATGATAAATTATAATAATAATGGTAATAAAATAACTGGTAAAAACTTTAGCTACCTTTTTATGGAACACCTGTTCTGTTCCAGGTACTGTGATACTATATTCAGTACTTTATTCATATATTCTCATTTAACATTGGCCACAACCCTGAAAGATAAAAAGTATTATGCCTATTCTATAGTGGATAATACAGAGACACAGAAATGAGACATAACCTCACAGTTCATTGGCAACAGACTCAGGTCCATCTGATTTCTGAAGCCCATGCAATCCCAAGTACCAGTGGTTCTCAACCCTGGCTACACACTGGAAACAGTAAGATCATACAGTACCTGGGACCCATCCTCAGAGATTCTAGTTTGATTGACTGGGGTAGGATCTGGGCATGGGTATTTTTAAAAGTTCCCTAGGTGATGTTATGTATAGCCAGAGTTGAGAACCACTAGGCAACATGATGCTGCTTGCTCAATGCAGATCAGATTATAACAGCAGACAATATTGTTCCATTTCAACTGGTTGCTGGAGGGGGTGTTGGATGGGAAGCACATGCTACAGAGGCAGAAAACATTTCTACCTGAAGCTGTGTCCATCCTAAGGCTATTGCTTCCTTTGATGAGAGAGCCAAATGACACTCATTAAAGTATGAAACCCATTCATTTCCAAGTTGCAGTCACATCCAAATAGACATCAACCCAAGACCTTGGAAAACAAAGGTCATTAACCTTGCATCCCCCCAGGCTCTTTATTGGGATCTACAACTTGATGATTGATTACAAGTCAAACTTTGAAGTAGCAGCAAAGGACTTTCTTCATTGAAAGACCCCAGTGTTTTTCTCTCCTGCCTGTAATTTGCCATAGTAAAATCACAGTCTCAAACTGAGGAGGCAAGGATGGAAGAGTAATAGTAGCTGGGAGTCAAGAGACTTAGATTCCAGTCTTAATACTAAAACTAACTTGCTGGGTGACTTTGAGAAGATCACTTCTCTACCTGTACAATGTGGACTTGGACTATTTTCCAAATCAATGGATCCATGATATAAGTCTGTAGACCTATATCTTGGCCTACTGACTTTTATATGCTACACTGAAATACTCTAGAAGCCAGTTGTGATTATGTACTTACCCAGTTTGAAAAAAAATCTCCTGGGGGGAGGGCATAGCTCAGTGGTAGAGCATATGCTTAGCATGCACAAGGCCTTGGGTTCAATTATCAGTGCCTCCATTTAAATAAATAAATAAACCTAATTTCCTACCCCACCACCACCAACAAAAAAATCTCCTGACAGATAGACTGACAGATAATAGTTAGATTTAGATTTCATAGCCCCCTATTGCCTGCAGAATAAACTTAAACTTTTTTTTAACCTGGAATTCACTACCTCCTTCCATTTGGCTTCAACTAATCTTTCTGATCTACGTTTTCACCATTCCTCTTCACATATCTTATAGTCCATACCAACAGTATTCTTTCTTGTTCCATGTACATGCCTTACAATTAATCATCTCTTTCCCAGATGTCCTTTTCTCTAATTTTATATGCCCAGATTTGTATCACCCATCAAGACTCAGCTTAAGTGCCATATCTATGGGAAACCTAATATGTTCCAAGTTCCTTTCTCTGACTCATATAACACTAGTCACCTTGCACTTTGAATCAAGGCTCTGTTTTTGTGGCTCTATCTTTCCTATTAGAATGGAGCAACTTGAGAGCAAGATTCAGGTGGGATTCATCTCTGCATTCAGTAAGTTGCTTTTCATGTAACTAGTATTCAATAAATAATTACTGAGAAAAAACTGGAGCTCAGATCATTAGAAGGACAATAGAAAAAGCTTTCCCTTTTGATGTCCCCATTTGTGCCATCTGTGATACACACAAACATAACATACAAAAATTTCAGGGCTATTCTAAAACCTAGATTGAAAGGCGCTCAATATACTGGGTGTTTCTTGAGGGCTTTTGTGCCCAGCCTTATGCTCTCACAAGAGATGCACACAAATGATCTGACCTAGACTTTGCCATCCAGGGGCTTAAAACTGAGTTGGAGAATGAAGTCACACTCATGGGAAATAAATGTGAATATTGTAATTCAGCATCCACATTAGAGGGCCAAACTTGGGTGTCAAAAGAAGTGAGGTAAAAGAGAGTTCCCTGGGGCAGGGTCGTCAAAAGACATCATGGAGGGAATACCACTTGAGCTGGTCTTTGTAGGATGGCCAAGAATCCTTCCTTGTCCCTTTCCTTCAACAATGGCCCTCCTCTTTCTCCATGTTTAGCATGGTCAGTGATAGGTTGAGGGTGGAAAGAGCATCTCTGAGCTCTTTTATGACATCAATATTTGAAGCTCGAGGCTTCTCATAGGCTCTAGAATATAAAAGAGTAAACATCTACCATCTTCTATACCTGCCATTTCCTGAGAGGTTGTTACCCACCTTGTAGCACTATTATTTTTTTTAACTTCTATTATGTTACCAGATGATTTGTATACCTAATCTTATTTAATCCCCACAAAAACCTTGCCTGCTGTACAGGCATTGTCCCCACTTACAGTTAAGAAAACTGGCTCAAAGAAGTGAAGTGTACCAAACTAAGATCATGTAGCTAGTAATTAGCCTCCCATAAAAGCAAAATGACTGTTATCTTTTACTGAGTACTCATTATGTGCCAAGTCCATAGACACTTCATTTCACCGTTACAGTGATCCCATATATTACCTTCACTTTACAAACTAGAAAACTAAGGCTCAGAGAGGTTGTGACTTGCCCAAGGTCCCACAACTTGGATGAGGCAGAGCCAGGATTCAGACTCACTTCTGGGAGACTCTGAGCTTAAGTCATATGTGTAACTCCACTAAGCCTTCTGAGCCTCTGATCTTTCTACCAAATTTTACTTCATTTTCATTTCTTTTTAACCTTGGTCCACAACCTGACTTTTACTCTAAATTTGACTTCCCTCTCCAGCCAACCTGTTCCTTCCCTCCCCATTCTCTATCAAATGACCATAATCAAAACATCTTAGCTTCTGTAGATTTCTTAGGACATGATGACCATCAGTCTTCAACCTTAAGCAAGTTTCTCCCACCTTTTTTTATACCAATCTATACCCTACCTGAGGGCACGGAGTAAGAGGAGATTGTTTCCTCTTGTAGATTCCCCCAGTTTTCTAAAATCATCTATTTCTTTCTATGAAACTCCTCCTTGCTCATCTCCTTTAGGCACTAATTATCCTTGTGGATCAACTTGGGTTAGGCTTCAGGAAAGACAGAGAATGAAAACCAAACATAGTAGATTATTAAAAGCATAATGAGTCCAAAAACAAAAATATGGATAATGGCCAGTACAGCTCATTACTGCAAGAGCAAGTCTGTGCCTAATACTTTTAGTGCTGATGCAAATGCCACTCATAGCATTAGTTAACCCAGTGGAGAATTGATGGCCCTGTGGCTGAGCAGGGCCTTACAAGCACACTTTCTCCAAGCTCAAGACTATGCCACTAGAAGGCCATCTTTTCTTCCCAATTAAGACAGAGGGTCTTAATCCTGTATGTCCCACAGTGGATGTATTCTCCACTTTTATCCCAGAATCTCAGACAGAGTGAAGGGCTCTTTACCCCATGCTCCCAGTGAAATTTCTTCTCATTCCCAATAGATCACGGATCACACCGGACTAGGACTGGTTGCTTACATGCCAGCCTCACCATGAACTTTTGGAGGACAGGAACCATGGCCTTTCATCTTTGTCTCTCCCACTGCATATCACTATGCCTGAATAAATGAACAAATACATGTAAATAGATGTCCTTCTTCTCCATTCCCTAAAAGGAAGCCCTAAGGTTCTTTGTTGAAGCTGCACAAATGTCCTTTCCAAAGCCAGACTTGGTAAAAGGCAGTAACATCAAAGGATGGCAGGGAATTTGGCTTATATCATTTTGCTCCTCCAACAGTGAATGCTTCTCAGAAAACAGAAAGAGGAAGGTCACTAAAGC